>NW_026999521.1:0-93999 GCF_037126465.1 Ornithodoros turicata | reverse complement strand
TTTAACAGGGATCCCAAATGGAGACGGACAGGAAGGAACAGAATTGATAAAGAGCACTGCACTTTTATCCCTGTTTATCCATATGCTTTGACTTGAAATTAAGCGTGCGGCTAGTACACGTATAGTAACGGTATCTACGTGGGAAACGAACGGCTGATGGAACTACCGTCATTCTCCGAATCCCAAATGCTTTGATTTGAAATTAAGCCTGCGGCTAGTGCACGTTCGAGGCTCTACCGAAGGCATCCAGAATGAATAACACTTGACATACCGCGTTCTCACTGCTAAGGTTTAAGGATAAGTCATCTGCACGTACAAACAACGGAAGTGCCACTGAACCCAGTAGCTGTAGCACACGAGCACGAAGCGAGGTTGCGAGAGCTTCCAAGAGCGAACTAAAGACCGTGTCATAAAAAGCAGGAGATAAGGGACAACCCTGTCGCACCCCTCATTTGATGAAAAAAAGGTACCAGTCATTCCTCCATTGACTCCAATGCAGGCAAAGGCATCAGCATAGAGAGCTCTGATCCAAGACACCACCGCACGATCAAAACTGACAGCTCCCAACACCCGGTACATGTACTCCTGGTTCACTCTGTCGAAAGGTTTGTTCTTGTCAAAAGAAACCAGCGTTGCCGATTGGTGGTGACTATGAGCCCAATAAATCGCGTTTCGCAAAGCCTGTGTGTGTAGCACAAGTGACCGCTCAGGGACGGCGCAGGCCTGTCAAGCAGACATGACAGAACTCAGGACTGGAGAAACTCGATTGAGAATTGTAGTAGAAATGATTTTGTAATATTTAGGAGGGAATACCGGTCTGTAGGCATTGGGGTCGCGTCTACGTGTGGGATCTTTGGAAAGCATAGACACTATAGCCTGCCTCATGGAAGGGCAGAGGAGACCAGCAGCCAAGCAACTGTTAAATAACTCAGTCAGAGGACGTCGAAGTACCCCACAGAAACCCTTATAGATTCGTCAGGAAGACCATCAGAGCCGCGGGACCTACCAGCTCGCAAAGCCTTAACAGCTGCGTGTACTCATCCTGAGTAAATCTGACTGTGCTCAGAACAAAGTCTTTGGGCTCTGGCAAAAAAGCCTGGCGTCGTGCATGAGGAGGTACCACCAACCCGTACTGGGAAGTGATCACGAAAAACTGACCACACGGAGCCAGGCTCCGTCAGTACTGACGCATCCCTCGTGAGTAGCTCCTCGACTGTGTCTCGAGGGCGGCGAAAGTAACGGTCAAGGAGAAGACGAGAGGAACATGCTCCTCATGACCAGCGTTCGACCGCCTGCGAAGCAGTGAACTTTTCCCAGGCACGTAACTTCAAAGAGGTAATTCTCCTGAGTACGTACGTCTTGAATAGCATCGTCGTTTCCAGTGCCCCTCGAACTCGGGTGACGCAAGATAGAGAGTACTTGCCGGAGATGCTGGATCTCCTCCCGGCTCTCACGAGCACGTCTGGCCTGCCACTGATGAAAAAGTCTCGCGGCCCCGAGCTTCGTCTGTACCCACCATTCTGGAGAAACAACAGAGACAGCGCCTCAACAAAGCAGCAGCCAGACCCCACCAGCCTGATCCAGCGCGGTAACGCCGGAAGCCACCAAGAACAAAAAGAACCCCTTCATGGTCTGATATGTCCCCAGACGTGCAGACAACACACTCGCGCATATGCGAGACGATGCAAAAAGAAACATAAAAACGATCTATGCGGATATGCGCACCACGACAGTTCGACCAAGTGCACTGATACTGCCCATTGCTAAGCTGCAGAAAGACATCTACAAGCTCAAGCTCGTTAACTAAGCGAGAAAGATCCACGTCAATTGGTCAACGACTGCTCCCTGGCCGGTCAATAACGCAGTTGAAATCTCCCGCAACCACAACATTAGAGTTTCCTACAAAAAAAACAAAAACAATCAAGGCTCCGAAAAAAGTCGGCACGCTCACGGCGACGCCCAGGTGCGTACAGGTTAATAAGTCGCAACAAAGATCCTCCCATGTCTAATTCAAGTGCGAGAACCCGACCGTCATTGTCACGGTCGTACCACCTTACTCCACCAGGAAAAGTGGAGAAGAGAATCGCTGCCACACCTGATCGATGCAGGGAACCATGGCTAAAAAACGCCCTAACTGTGTGATCGGCTTCCAACGCCCTAACAGCACTGGCAGATAAGAGGCGACTCTCTTGCAGGAGTAGAATATCAACGCGAAAATTATTAGTCCACTGAATAACTGAAAACTGTTTCGGACACCTACTAAATCCCCTACAATATAGCGTCATAATTTTTAGACACGTGAGTAAAAGTGAAAGTAGCATGTACATTGCTTTGCCAAAATAGGAGAAGACAGTGCAGAGTCAGAAGCCCTCCGCTTGACACCCTGGCACGTAACCCCACACATATCTTCCGGACCACTATGGCCACTGCTCACACTCTCCAGCGACGAATCGCTGGCACAACTTGTGCCGCAGCATCCTCATTCGCCTGAAGCACTGCAGGATCCTTCAGGAAGCCTTCGTATTGCCAACGGTAGGATGGGACAAACGAAAGCTTGCCCACATCACAGGAAGCCTTCATTGCAACTTCTGTTGCTTGTGTGTTGTCATCAAGCAGGAGAGTAACCTATGGAGGTAGTCCCCTAGATAACAACACTCTTATTTCCAATTGTAGGATGGGACAAGTTACATTCTTTTGGCAAACAGCAACACTGTTGCTTATTGTTGTGTTGTCATCAACAACACCGGTAGGCAACACCAAGGGTGCGTTTTTTTTATTCTACCCGGGTAACTCGGGGGTGACCCTTACTGGGCGAAAAATCGAGGGTGACGGAAGTGACGTCATAACCTACCGGCGAAAATTCAACTCTCGTTGCTCGAGGGTTACTCTGAATACCTACTCTCACTGACCCAGCTCAGCAGGTGGGTAGCAGAGGGTTATGACCTCACACGACGTCAAGTAAGAGTCCCGCGTCTTTTAACTTTCGGATTCCGAGCATGCAGGCGGTGCAGCCACTGAAGTGCCCATACTGCGATGTGCCCAGCTTTGGAGTACAAGACCTCGTGGAACATATCCGTATCGTCCACGGTCTCGTCGCTGTCGTGTCGAACGGTAAGCCGTCGGTTGACATGCTTTATGCGCGGCGCAGAAGCAAGCCGTGCTGTCAGCCACGCATGGTCGTCTGCGTTTGGTGGTAGTTAAGCACGCATTCTACAGGCTCGTAACGAATATGGGCACGTATTCAAACCGTGCACTATTTCCCGCTGTGAATATGAAGGAGAGTCTGAGGTCCGAGCATGTTCCCTGATGACAGCGTTCATCGTAGGCCTCCGGGATCAGCGAATCCGCGCGCGACTTGTTCTTGAAAAGACCTTGACAATGGACACAGCGATCCGGCTCGCTGAAAGTTTTCTGGCCGCGGAGGCAGAGTCGAAGCAGTTGCATGCAGAACCCTCTGTGCACAAGGTGACAGTCAAGCCGGAGAGCAAGGAACGATGTTTCCGGTGTGGAAATTCAAACCACTCGCAAGAAATGTGCAGATTCCGCAACGAGGACTGTCATGCCTGTGGCAAAACCGGACACATCTCGAAAATGTGTCGTTCATCCGCTTCACAGGGAGCGCGGAAGAAAGGTAAACATTTTCGGAAGGTGAAGCTTGTGACCGACGTGTTTCTTGCGGACGACCAAGACGGGAAGTTCATTGCTTGTAGTATCAAAGACAAGGACGTCATCCTGCAGGTCGATACGGAGTCGCGGGCAACACTTCTGGATGAAAGGACGTTCAAGAGGTTGGGTGAGCCAGAGCTATACCAATCTCCGTACCGTCTTCGTGCTTTCAACAAGGACGAGATACCACTTCGTGGAGCAGCAGATCTCAATGTTTCCATAGGTGGAAGGGTAGAAAAGCTTCAGGCACTCTTTACCCGGATGGAACATACCAATCTGCTTGGAAGGGATTGGATACGTGAGCTTGGCATCGACCTCAACACATTATTCGTGGGCAAGATATCGACAGCTCCGAAGTTGGAAGGCGTCTTAGGAACGTACTCGGATCTTTTTCGAAGCCAACTAGGAAGGTGCACCAAGGCTTTAGTCCACCTTCATCTCAAGAAAGACGCTGAGCCGAAATTCTTCAAGCCCCGGCCGATCCCTTTTGCGTCTCGGGAAGCGGTTGAAGCTGACCTGCAACGGCAAGTACAGAATGGGGTGCTGGAACCTATCGAGGTGTCGGAATGGGCCACTCCCATTGTAGTGGTGCCCAAGCCAAATGGAGCCGTACGAGTCTGCGGAGACTTCAGCGTCACTGTGAATCCGCAGATCGAAATCGCACAGTACCCGTTACCTAGACCTGAAGAACTTCTGGCGACGTTAAATGGCGGTGAAAAGTTCACGAAATTAGATTTGTCCGAAGCATACCTACAGATGGAGCTGGACGAAGAAGCTAAGAAAATCTTGGTGATCAGTACTCACAAGGGCCTTTTTCAATTCAATCGAATGCCCTTCGGCATCGCATCTGCCACAGCCGTTTTCCAGCGTACCATGGAACAGGTGATCGCAGGGATTCCTTCTGTAGCCTGTTATCTCGATGACATCATCGTGACTGGCCGAAACGACAAAGAGCATCTGGAAAACTTAGAGCAAGTTTTGTCACGTCTTCGCGAGTTCGGCTTCACTCTCAAGAGGGAGAAATGTGCCTTCCTGCAGCGGCAGGTTGAGTATTTGGGACACGTGGTTACTGCGGAAGGTTTCCGACCATCACCCAAAAAAATATCAGCGATTCTGAACATGCCACCGCCAACACAAGTTTCAGAACTGCGGTCATTTTTGGGGATGGTACAGCACTACGGAAAGTATCTGCCCTCTTTGTCCGATATTTGTGCTCCACTCAACAGCCTACTCAAGAAGTCGACATCTTGGCAATGGTCTGCGTCCTGCGTAGATGCGTTTGAAACAATCAAGAGGAAGCTTGCCTCCGCTCAAGTACTCACCCATTATGATCCACGGAAGGACATATTTCTGGCGGTGGATGCTTCTTCCAAAGGTATTGGGGCCGTCATCTATCATCGCATCAACGGCGAAGACCGACCGATTGCACACGCTTCGAAGACACTGACATCAGCCCAGACAAAATATGCTCAAATAGAACGGGAAGCCCTCGCTATTATTTTCGGCGTCCGAAAATTTCATCAGTATTTATGGGGACGGAAGTTTACTCTTCACCGACAACAAGCCGTTAACTGTAATTTTTGGACCCTCAAAGGGCATTCCCGCGACAACGGCGAGTCGTCTGCAACGGTGGGCCATCATTCTAATGAGCTACGCGTTCGACATACAGTTTAAATCGACGACGAACATCGCAAATGCAGATGGCCTGTCTAGGTTGCCCGAAGGTCCCGATCTGGAGTTCGATCAGCAAATGGAAGAAGGTCTTTTCAACGTTGTGGACGAGGAGATTAATGCGGTGCAAGATTTTCGCACACTCTTCCAGTCAGAGCTAAGCAGATTGCTGAGGCGACTCTTCAGGATCGATACTTGACGGAAGTAAAAGAGCACATTGCAAATGGCTGGCCCGAACGCGTAGCACAGGAGTTGGTTCCGTACCTAGCAACGACGAGCTGAACTTACAACACACCGTGAGTGCGTTCTTTGGGGCCTACGCACCGTTATACCTCAAAAGTATCGCGCAGCCCTTCTGGATACGCTCCACGAGTGTCATGTAGGACAAACTAAAATGAAGATGTTGGCTCGCTCATATCTGTGGTGGCCAGGACTGGACAAAGACATTGAATCCAGAGTGAGAGGTTGCGATCAATGTGCGTCCGTTGCAGCGCAAGAGGTTCCTGTGCCACTTCACCAATAGGAGCCGCCGGATAAGCCGTGGTATCGTCTGCACGCAGATTTTGCGGAGCTTCATGGGAAGCATTATCTCATAGTCATCGACAGTTTTAGCAAGTGGCCAGACGTGAGGACTATGACAACAACAACTGCAGACAAAACGATAGACACGCTCAGAGACATCTTCACTCAAAATGGGCTCCCTGAAGTTTTCGTGACGGACAACGGACCTCCGTTCACAAGTCAACAGTTTCGGAAATTTTTCGAAGATCAGGGAATTCACCATGTGCTAACGCCCCCTTACCATCCCAAATCAAATGGATTGGCAGAGAATTTTGTGCGGACATTTAAGACTGCTCTGCGCCGTTCCAGCGGAGGGGTAAGGGAAAGCATAAGGGAATTTCTTTTCAAGTACCGAGTCACTCCCCATGTGACCACAGGGCGCCCACCCTGTGAGCTTCTCAATGGCAGACGCTACCGCTCTGTTTTGGATCTTGTGCGACCACCTGGCCCAATCCCTCCGGTGATGTTTTCAGGTGCCAGGGAACGTCAAAAGAGATGTCATGACAGGCGAGCGCGCGACAGGTCCTTTGGAAGCAACGCGAAGGTGTGGATGCTGGACCCTCATCAGAAAGATCATTGTAAATGTGGCACTGTTGTGGACAAAGAATGATCAGTCATTTTCAAGGTTCGGCTGATCTTAGCAGAACATGAATCATGTGCTGACAAGCTTGTCTTGGTGTGACGTCTGCAAACTTCTTTGCAGCTGAAGATCACGAATGGCTTGCTCAGCTTCTTCAACGCATTTTAATTTTGACAACGCCCAAGGTGGTCCCTCTTCAACAAGAGGTAGTTGCTGCTCAGCCAGATGATGAGTTTGGAGAACCCTGCACGAATGGGCCGAGCATTTCACCATCCCAAACTGCTGAAAACAACACAAGCCAACTAAACGGCGTCCTGTGGCCTGATAAGGCAGTAAGGTTCCTTCTAAGCCTCTGCCAATAGGAGGAAGAGAGGAGGGGCACAATGAAGTTCACGAAGGCATTTTGGTCCCAGTAAGTGCACCACATGAACTCACCTGTACTTTAAGACGTGCAAACGTTTGGAGAAGGGGTGAAGTGTCAATCCAGAAATGTTACAGATGAAAAAAGGTTCTTATGTGCTACCTCAGGGCTTCAGCCTTGCTTGCGGAAAAGGAATACACGCTGACTTCCACCCAGTGCTTTGACAAGTGGAAAAATCTTAAGAAAACCTACAAAACAGTGGCAGACAGCAAAAACAAGAGTGGGAATAGAAGGTCTGCTGGGTTTTTCAAGGTTCCTTCACTAAGTCAGGTTGATTTGATGCCAACACCTGCTTTTTAATTTTACACAGTCAAAAGTGGGAGTATTGCACGATATTCTTGGGAAGAAGCCCGAGATACAGCCACCCGCTTTGGCCTCAACATCTAGTGGACTCCACCCCCTTGAGGACCAAGAAGAAACATCAGAAACCCCACGTAGAGAAGTCCCTCCACCTCGCAAGAAGAGTCGACGATCAAAAAACAATGAACACTATGCTGGAGAACGATTAAGGTTGGAAAATGAGAGGGTTGAACAGCTGCGAACGTTCAATCAGCTGTTCAGAGTACCTTGAAATGAAGAAAGTGCAAATGAACATGCCCAAAAGTTAATGCGTGAAGCATTTGTCCTGCTGACAAATGGCTTCTGGCAAACAAGAAGCACAGGTTAATGAACCAAAGACTGATGTGCATTTGCAAAAAACAAAAAAAAAGAAAGCAAAAATGACATTCCCACTTGTCTTTGTCATATTTATTTAATGCAACCTGCAGTCGCATTGCACTATGTTCACACATGAAATAAATACCAAAACAATGTGCAAATAATGGCCATGCTTCCAGTGAATACATAGTTCTGGATGGTTCTCATGACTGTACAGTAAATAAACGCTAGTGAATAGTGAAAAGCTTGGAAAGTACATTGGTAAAAAAGTAGTACACATAATCTACAGGGTGTCTACCAACCGAGAATTGGAAGGAAAATGGAAATGGCCGGGAAAGTCAGGGAAGATCACAAGCTTTCACTCACTGCAGCATCCTGGTCTGCGGGTGTCTGATGCGCCTTTTGCATTAGTGTTTCCTGGAGACGAGCACAACACTGACGCCAAAGAGGTCACAACTGAATAATGGCAAAGTATAGTTGAGGTAGAAAGAGTCAGCAAAACCATCCTTTGCTTGCTTTCAGTAAATTGCTTAGTTTTATGAACGGCGTTGGTTGTAAAACGTTACATCATGCCTGATCGTCAGGGAGTTTTGTTGCAATTGTCAGCAAAAGCTTGGAAGGGTCAGTGAAGTCTGGTAGACACCTTGTGGGAAACTTTTTCCTTCCTGCCACACCGCAGGCAATCCCACTCCCGGAGCCATCCGCGTTCGCTCATCTACTCAACAAAAAGCCCTTTATTACACACCAGTTACAAGAGAGAGAGCCCCAGCTCCGCTCGGCCTGCCGGTAGTCAGGAAAGACCCCCATGCCGTCGCTAACAAGTCTTTTAAAGCTGACAGGAACGCCCCCTTCGCATCGCGTGACAGGTTATCAGCGCGGCGTGACGGGTTATCAGCGCAGCGTGACGCAAGATGAGGCACCCTTCTTATCACCACAACCTTTAAATCGTAATCAAGTTGAAACGCATGAAAAACGGCCATGGAGCACACAATTACAAGGAATTTGCAATATCCTTGCGTTTCTGGATGCCAATCCTCCTTACGTTGGCAGGGGTTTCGTCCTCTGGGACACTCGTCTCATCCTGCCTGTCAGCAACTGGTGGCTCCTCAAATATATCACCCCACATCAGGCAAGCATTAAGAAAAATACATGCCACAATGATGGTGGTGACAATTATGTCTGGTCGTCGGGTTTCCACACGAAAGGGCCTTCGGAACCGACCCTTCAGCAGTCCGAATGCCCTCTCGATAGTTACCCTTGCCCTGGAAAGATGCACATTGTACCTCCTTTCCTCGGTTGTCAAGTGACCATTGTCTCTGTATGGCGTCAAGAGATGTGGGCCAATGGGATAGGCAGCATCTCCCACTAGATAACTGTCCAGTGGGAAGTGATCTGAGTTGAGCATTCCATACACCTCAGAACGGCGAAGCACGAGTGCATCATGCACTGAGCCTGCCTCACCAACTGACCAGTGCAGGAACCGCATCTCCTTTTCACAAACTGCCCGTAGCACCACAGAGTGCAAACCCTTCCTGTTGACGTACGAGGAAGCGTTCTCCTTAGGTGCAGTAATTTCTATATGCGACCCGTCAATTGCTCCCAGGACTTTAGGAAACCGAGATTTACCCTGGAAGCCAAGTATGATGGGTAACGCATCGTGACAGTTGCTAGGCCAGGCAACGAAGAGACGTGCCATGTCCAAGAGAGCCGAACCAACCCTCCGAACGCAATGGAAGACCGTAGACTTTGCAACACCGAAGCGGTCCCGAACACCCCTGCAGGTGAATGATAGTGTCATGTAATAGCTGGAGTAAGACAAGGTAAGGCATTCGCACTAGACAGACAGGACACTAATCTGTTGCTGTTCGAAGTGGGCACTACTAAAAATGTATGGTATGAACAGCAGGATCACATTAGAATTCCTCAACTGAGCAGTATTTCGCTTCTCAAGCCATCTAACGTGCAGATACACTTGCCTGAAGGATTCCAAATTCGCCAGGACTAGATAACAATAAGAAGCTGCTTCAGTGCGGGAATCGTGGGCCGTCCTGGGTGAATAGTTGCCGATTCTAATGCTAGGGCCAACAGCGTTGCCATGTTTTCTACAGTGGACCTGTGGAGTCGAAAGTGCGACTTGAAGGTGTCTTCCCTCATGGCTTGGACTGTTTCTTCGGCATAGTGGACGACCTTCGGAATCGTTCGGCTGTAACGTGCATAAAGCACAACCAAGTCAGCAAATACTGCGCTTAGCGCGGATTGTCACATTCACCCTTGCCGTTCGATTGCATATTTCGTTGGATATTTCGATTGCATATTTCGTTTCGTTTTCGCTTTAGCACGACTGTTGTTTCGTGGGATACATACATTTTTTTTCCTTCGTCGTCATCTTCCCCTTCGTCAAATGCGTCAAGCAGCACAAGTGCCGCAACCTCTACAATCATGTCCTCGTCAAAGACCTGCCTCTGCCGCCATGTTCGCTGAGACGGGCGTAACTCGTAATGGGCGAAAATTTCTAAACAGGGGTACCTACCCACGGGTCACGTGACATCTCACTCGGGTCACGTGGTGCGTAACCCGGGGGTCACCCGGGTAGAATAAAAAAACGCACTCCAAGTCATACCACGGCATTGTGAAAATAACGACGCAGACGCTAGATATATTGCATCCCAGGCTATGATTGGTGCTCGTTATACAACTTTGCCGGTGTGATGGGAACCATGATGGCAGAAAACGCTGTGTGCTCAGGCCCCCTTGCGCAGCTCAATGACTAAAACGTTGATGTTGATGTTGGCGAAAAAAATAATAATAGGGAGAGATTGAAATCGCCACACGACAAATTCGGCTACTCCCATAAACAGCCCCCCCCCCCCCCCCCCACACACACACACGAAAAAAAAAACAGAAAAGAGAAACCCGCCGCTTTCGCCGACGTTAAAGTTGAGAAGATTGAACTAAATGCCTCCTGCGCTTCCTGTGGCAGTCCTCCACCTGGTAGAGATGGTCTCACAATGGAAGAGAGACAAAATAACGTTCTTGTTCTCTGTATTTTTATCGAGAGCTGGAGATGATATTGCTCGTTTGTGGGTGGACAGCCACTTTGTCACTTAATTTCCTCATGCTGCCCTTTCTCTACACCCAGGGATGAACGGAGAGGCAAAAAAATACCCATCCAATTCAACGAAATGATGCTGACGACAAACTCCTCGTAATGGACATGTAAGACAGATGTGTAGGACGAGAAGAAGCTCGGCAGAGTGCGTTACTTATCCGGCTTCTCCGCTTGATGTTCCGTCCCTGTAGCATATAGTAACATGCTCTGTTTTGAAGACATAAATGAACTTTTTTAGGAAGAATTAAGGAAATTTTGGCAGCGATAGTGCCTAGTGGCCAGATCGCCTTTCTTTCTTATGTGTACATCGCTGTAGCACCAGTTATTCGGAGATTGCTGTCCATTGAAAAATTTTATACAGGGTGTCTTTTTTTCTTCGATACAGATTTTTCATTAAAAAACTATAAAGGCTATAGACATCCCGTTTTCACTTCTATCATCTCTCTGCCGGCGGACGTTGTTGGCCATCTGTCGCTCAATCGTCGAATGACTAATGACCTGTTTGCGTGTGTGGCTGGACACGTTTCCTTGTCGACAGACAGTGCTGTGTGTATCGGCGCTACTAGCAGCGCAGGTGTTTTCGATACTTTTTCAGTAGCGGAGCAGCGGTCGCGCTAAATTTCTAACCAATAGCGGAAAAATAATTCCCGCTAAAAATTTCGGTAACGTGTACGATGCTGCTACCGCTACTTTCCCGATACTTTAGTGGGCAAGACAAAAGAAGTAACTGGTATTCCACGCCATTTCACTTCGACAAGGCGGTATCCGTGTCTGAAGTCTCACAATATATTTTCTAATTTCTACACAGATATTTCCTAATTTCTGTACGCTCTTATTCAGCCTAGAATAAAGTTTTCGGAGCTGGTATCGACATTTTTCGTGCTTATTGTTCCTTCATAAAACAATATTTTATTGCCTAAGCGTTGTGTGGGCTCTACTCATCATTGTTACATGTTCGTCATCAAAAGAATATCTTACGAGGCAGCTTGGCTGTAGCGCCGCTACATCTTTCCTTCCGGTAGCGGTACCGTGTGACGTTTTGGAATGAGTAACGGCGTTTCAGAGGAGTAGCGAATAGCGGTACTCCGCTATCTAACTGCCGACCGAAGCGACAGGACGCAGACAAGCTGGTGCATAACCCGGTTCCTTCCGTTCGATTAGAAAACAATGAAGCAAAAAAATAGAAAATGAAGACGCGTGTGTTTGGGAGACGGAAGAGAATTAGCTCGTAGCCTTTTCTGTGTTCACATTATTTGCCTAGCAGTGACAATTCTTTTGTAGGAGCCTGCTTGTTGCCCCTAACAGCTTTATCTAACACGCAGGATGTCAGTGACACTTGCAGTAACCGAAGATGATTCAGCATGCGCAGCGAGGTGCGCAATTGCTATGATTCAAACCTATTGCAATAATTAGGTTCATTACGATAATTATGTTGATCATACCAATTACAGTTTTATATTCCCTTGAGACCAGGGCTGCTTGCGTACCGAAGATAGTGATGCACGAAATGCTACAGTCGTTCATTGTACCGCTAGATTTGGTCCATAGGTACACTACACGCACGTATTGCTCACTAGGCACAAAAATAAGGTCCTGCGATTTTTAGTTCCGTCCACAACAACGATTGTGAGCCAAAGCCAATATGTTAGGCTGAGGACACGTTGCGAGAATACGAGAAAGACAAACAAGGAAGCACACAAGAGACACGTTTCGAATAAGAGCGTTCCCCCACGATTTTCTTTTACAACTAGACAGGTGGTACAACAACCGAAGGAATGTGAACGGGTGCGCTTTCCCATTTTTTGTCTCGGTCATCTGTCCTCCTCTGGCCGTGTACCATGCTAACCCGATTGCAGCAGGACAGTGGTCGGAAATCTCGTGCAAGTTGATCTATTTCCTGCTCTCGCATAACGTATTCCAAGTTTTAGAAGACTTTTGTGGGAGGAGCTAATCTATTTTTGCTAACAAGCACGATAACTTTTCATGAGACCGCATGACGTTGGAGAAAGTAAAAAAGAGAAGAAGACTAGAACATAGGGTGAGACTAAAGGAATGTACGGGTCAAATTTCAGGTATGTTAGTGATGGTCATGATGATTATTCGGGTTTTGATGGCGCACGGACAACTAAGGTGATAGTGCGCCAAAGCTATGGTGAAAAGACAATGGGGATGGTTGGTGACTATGCAAAAGCAGGAAGATTAAACTAAAATCATCGTTTTAGAAAGGCTTAGACATTAAAACACGATACATGAGCAAAGATGGGTAAAACTATATTGCATTTCAATAGCCAACATCTTTAAAATAGTTAAAAACTCTCGTGAAGGGTAAAAGAGGCTCATCACCCAACAGCAAGGCTGGGTGAAGCGGCAACTGATATCTGTAAAACTCTCTAAAGTGATAGTAACGATGAATGGTTCATGTGCAGGACACGTGATTAGGATGTGCAGCACAGACAGTTGCTCCCCACAGTGCGTGCATTCCGGTGGTTCCTCCCGGCGCAGTAAAACACCATGTGTGAGGTGTGTGTGACCAATGCGTAAACGACTAAAAACTATTGAATGGAGGTACGATTTTTAAAACTCGGTATGCTTCCCAAAATTGTGTTTTTGACAGCCAAAGCTTGTTGCTTTCTCGTGTAGCCCGCTCTCGTTGCCATTTTACATTAATTTTCCTACTCAGGACTCACCTAAGGTCTTGAGAGGGACTCTCCAAAAGGCTCACTTCAGAAGAGAGCGCAGCTGCAGCATCTGCGAGTTCATTACCGGGTATTCCAACGTGGCTGGGCACCCAGCAAAAACCTAAACAGATACCTTTTTTTATTACCATGGTCGCAAGATATCGGGCCCTTAATACAAGATGATTTTTCTGTTTCTGTATCGTACAGATGGCTTTAAGAGAACTCAGTGAATCGCTGTAGATGAGCGAAGACTTGATCTGACGGTCTAAGATGAAGCTAAGCGCCATGATTATTGCATATAGCTGTGCAGTAAAAACTGGTGCAGAGTTTGGAAGCCGCTGTGACTTCGTGCAAGATTCAGTAACCATTGCACAAGAAACGGAAATGTGTGTCTTTGACCCATCGGTATAAAAACCAGTGTGATCTCCAAATAACTGAATTCTTGTTGGATCACACATGGCAGAGTGTTATATTTAGCTTTTAGTGAGTTTAGTTTAGGGAGTAGTTCGTTATATTTAGCTAAAGATTAATTGCATTTTGGCAGTTCGTCCCACGGAGGAGCTCCCACACACGCTTGCAAAATTGGGGTGTGATACTCAATGAACTCATAAGTTTCGATTCCCTGTAGCACACGCATACTAAAAGGAGGTATAACTGTGGGTTTGCTGAGAAATAACTGTTTAAACCGTGTCTCCCTCACAGACTGGAGTGCAGGATGTTCCGGAGAGCCTCTCACTCTAAGCGCACATGATGCTGAGAGGTAGAACCTACGTCTCTCCAACGACCACTCCTTGGATTCGACATATAGGCTCTCAACTGGTGATGTACGAAAGGCACCAGTTATTAAACGCAACCCCTGGTGGTGCACAGGGTTCAAAATCTTGAGAGCAGATTCGCGGGCAAATCCATACACAATGCACCCGTAGTCCAATCTTGACCTCACTGTCGAAATGTAAATTATATGCAACGTGTCACGATCTGCGCCCCAGGATCTGTGTGTCAGCACCTTTAAGAGGCTTAGGGACCTGCAGTACTTGATGCATTTAGTTTTAAGGCTCTTAATGTGCGGTAGGAAAGTAAGTTTGCTATCAAACGTGACCCCAAGAAATTTGTGTTCACTCTCAACAGTGAGGTCCTGCCCATTCAGCTTAAGAGGAGGTGGAGGAAGCATTCCTCTGACCCTAGAGAAGTGAACACAGACAGTTTTCTCGTGCGAGAACTTAAACCCATTCTCGAGGGACCATGTGGTAAGCTTGTTTAGAGCTAGCTGCATCTGACGCTCGCATATTGCTAGATTTGTAGAAGAAAATGATATTTGAATGTCATCTACCTATAAGGAGTATGACATGGAACGAGGAATTGCATTGACTACTGAATTGATTTTCACAAGAAAGGGAGCAACACTCAGGACAGATCCCTGTGGTACTCCATTCTCTTGAACCAGAACACGAGATAGCGTCGTTCCAAGTCGTACTTGGAATGTCCTGTTTTGTAGAAAGTTCATGATGCACCTGAGTATGCGCCCTCTGATCCCAAAAGAGTACAGGTCTTGAAGGATACCATACCGCCAAGCGGTATCGTATGCCTTCTCAAGATCAAAGAAAACAGAGAGGCAGTGCTGCCTTCGGACCAAAGCTTCACGTATCATTGTTTCTACTCGAAGGGGGTGGTCTGTTGCGGACCGTCCGGCACGAAAACCACACTGAAGTTCAGAAAGACATTTGTTTTCCTCTAGGAAATGGACGAGCCGACCATTGACCATACGCTCAAACGTTTTGCCGATGCAGCTTGTGAGAGCGATAGATCGATAGCTAGTTGGATTTGCAGGGTCTTTTCCAGGTTTTAACAGTGGAACAGCGGTGGCAGTTTTCCATGCGGATGGTAATGCCCAGATTCGGTTGAAGAAACGAAGCAAGCATTCTTTCGATGTTTCGGACAAGTGTTGAAGCATGGAATATGCACTCAGTCTGGACCAGGTGAGGTAACCTTTGCCAAAGATAAAAACCTCTGAAGCTCTATCATGGTAAACGGCTGATTATATGCATGGTCGTCCCCCCCAATCATTCGAATTGTCTTCTTTTCTGCAGTGTCTTTGATCTTAAGAAAGTTTTTACTATAATGAGAGGAGTCAGAAATTCTTTGGAAATGCTCCCCAAGTGCATTAGCCTGCTCTTCTAGGCTTTCACATACCTGACCATTGACTTCATAAAGAGGGACGGAATGACTGATGTGTTCTCCTCTGATTTTGCGAAGTCTGTCCCACACCACTTTGGATGGGGTATTACAAGACAGAGAAGATACAAAGCGTGCCAAGAGGACCTCTTAGCTTGCTTGCGTGTCCACCTGGCCTTTGCTCTTGCCTTTTTAAAAAGTAGGAGATTTTGTGATGTGGGGTACCTCCGAAATGTGCCCCACGCCCGATTCTGAAGTTTGCGAGTTTCCTCGCATTCACTATTCCACCAGGGTTTAGGTCGCTTCGGGAGACGACCAGAACTCTGGGGAATGAATTGTGTTGCTGCATCAAGGATGATGTTACTAATAAGATTGCTAGCTTCCTCGATCGTCACCCTATCAATAGGAATCAGAGAGAGGTCACATTTTTCAGAAAACTGATTCCAGTCGGCTATTTCAAATTTCCACCTGGGAGGGTGTGTCGTCAGAGTGTAGACTAGAGTAAGGAATTTTAACACCACTGGGAAGTGGTCACTCCCAAGTGGGTTTTGTTTTACACTCCATTCTCTCCATCTTTCATTCCATTCCATTCTCTCCATCTCTTGAAACAAGGATGGACTGCAAAAAGACAGGTCTAAGGCTGAGAGAGACTGAGTCGAAGAATGTATTTATGTAGGTGCCCCTGTATTTAAAAGACAGATGGATGTTGATAATAAAAATTTCTCTAACATTTTCCCTCGAGTGTCAGTTCTTGTACTGCCCCAAAGTGGATTATGAGCATTAAAGTCACCTAGAACTATAAAAGGACTTGGAAGTTGGCAGCCTAAATCTTCTAATTCTTTTTGTGTAATAGTGTCTGATGGTGGCAAGTGTACCGAGCAGATGGTGACGATCCTGTCTAAACACATCTGCACAGCTACAGCTTCCAAGTTTGTAACTAGGTGAATTTCTTTTGTTGGGAGAGATCGTCGTGTGATGATCTCCACACCACCAGATGCTCGGGTGGCGTCACTTCGATCTCTTCGAAATATGTTGTGTCTACGCAGTGGATTTTGTGTTTGGTTGTTCAAATATGTTTCTTGAAGACAAAAACATGTAGCATTATACGTCTCGAAGAGATCGTTCACATCATCCATCTAAGTTAGAAAGTAAGCCACGATAATTCCATTGGAGGATTGTGTGCTGCATAATAGTTGCAGTACTAAGAAGTAGTAGTAAGTGTGTCAGAAACTTTTGCCGACTTTGAAAAGCTTTCATTATCTATTTTTTGTTGGAGGCGTGACCCGCGGCCTTGTGGGTTCCTTCCGCGCAGCCGTAAGCTCCTTGTCAGATATGTCAGGGAGTGACCCACTCCCCGACAGACTAGATCTGTTCTTTTGGGGGGCTTGGGAGCTCGTGCTCGCAAAAGAGCGCTCAGACCTCGTCTCATCCTCGCACTCCATGGATGTCACCTCCGTGGACTGTGAGGACAGAAGTGGCGTCGGTGTTAGTGACGCCACTGGAGTTTCGGAGACTGGAGGTGGATGTGCACCTTGTTGAACTTCATTTGTGGTGCTCTCTGCCAGTAGTGATTGCTCGGTCTGTGTGTACTGTGTTACTAGTTTCACTTTCTGTTTTACGGCTGTGGCAAAAGATTTTTTGAAAAAGGTGGGAGCTACTTTTTTTCTTGCTTCTGGATAACTGATGTTCTGTGTAACCTTTAACGTGCAGGACTTCTTTTTCATATTTCCACTTTATACAGGACCTCGAGTAGGATAGGTGGTTGGAAGAACGGTTGACACAGCAGTCTGGCCCTTTGCATTCTTTGGTCTCATGGTCAGACTTTCCACATCGTGCACAACAGGCAGAGCCACGGCACCCGTCTGCAGCATGTCCAAACCTGTTGCACCGAAAACAACGCAACGGGTTCGGTATGTAAGGTCGGACATCTGCTGACAGGTAGCCTACTTTTAGTTTTGTTGGAAGTGTGGGCCTGTCAAAAGCCAGTACTATGTTTCGTGTGGTGATGTACTCCCCATTTTTACAGATTTTGATTTTGCGTACATCAATGACGTCCTGGTCCCTGAGCTCCATCAAGATTTCTTCAGGTGGGACGTCAACCAACTCAAAAACTGAGATTACACCCCTGCAAGTGTTTAGTGTTTTGTGCATCGAAGCTGATATCTTTACTCCCATCATTTCATGAGCGTCCAATATACGGTTGCAGTCTTTCTCATTCGTGCATTTTATGAGCAAGTCCCCAGATCTGATACGTTTTATTTCCGTGATATTTTTAGACAGGCGATGCCACCGCTTTTTCAATAAAAAATGGTGACATCTTTCCCAGTAGTACATTTTTCTCTTTTTCGGAGTCTGCACTAGACAGTACTATGTAGGAATTTACCCATAAAGGTTTGTTGAAACAAGTATTCCAAAGAGTCGCCCGTACATCATACTCATACATGTTGAAAATGTTTCAAGGCTGTTTTGGTCCCTGTAGATTGCTGTTTAGAGATTGTATGTGCTTACGTCACATGTCGCGGAACAAAATACATGTTTGCTGTATGTTACAGGCCACCTACTCATGGTAATACATTCCCTACTCAGCTATACGACGTACTTTACCAACTGCAAACCTTACATTCCACAGCGAAACTGTTTCTATTTGGAGATTTCAATTACGCAACTATTGACTGGTCGATTCCCTCTTGTAATAGCAACTCTGCGGAATGCAACAGGCTCATTGATACTTGTCTTACCTTTGGCTTGCAGCAGATCATCAAACAACCAACTTGTATAACGCCTGACACATCAAACATCCTTGATCTGTTGCTTACAAATGTCCCCGATACTGTACACAACGTAACTGTTAAAAACGGAATAAGTGATCACGAGACTATTATCGTGCAAATGAGCTTACAAAGCGTTGAACGAGATAGTTCGACCAAAACCATTCGACTTTGTTCCCAGGCGGACTACGACGCCATCAACAATGGCATGCAGCAATACTACGATACGTTTTCTGAAGATTTTCATGAGAGAAGTGTTGACTGCAACTGGACAATGTTTAGGACAAAAATCAATGAGCTTGTTAACAAACACATACCTACCATAAGAGTACCTGCTGATAAAAGTAAGCCGTGGTATAACAGAGAGCTTAAACGACTTGGCAACAAGAAGAAGCGCTTATTTAGAGATGCCCGAATGGTTAACAGTGTATCTTCTTGGGCTAAATATAACAGTTGCGAATCTGAGTACAAACTGAAACTACGGATAGCCAGGTCTAAGTTCTTTAATGAGGGCCTTGGCCTTCTATTACAAAACAATCCACGCCAATTTTGGCAATTTGTCACACCGGAATCTCGAAATTCTAAGATTGTCTTGGAGGGTTTAAGCGGCCAATTATTACCTGATTCTTAAGCCGCAACGGTTCTGAACAGTTTTTTCTGCTCAGTATTTACCACTGAAGATATGTCTTCCATACCTCAGCTGCCGCCTCTTAACCATGAGCGCATGGCCTCAGTTACTGTCACATTCCAAGGCATATGTTCCATGATTGGCAGACTGAAAATATCGTCGTCCGGTGGTGACGACGGTATCAACGCTAAGATACTTAAAAGTACTAAAATGGTTTCATCACTGTTCTTGTGTGACATTTTCAACCAGTCCCTTCGGTTAGGTGTTGTTCCTGAAGACTGGAAAACTGCTCGCGTGACACCAATTTACAAATCAGGAAGCAGATATACACCATGAAACTATCGACCCATCTCGTTGACAAGTGTATCCGGAAAGCTCATGGAACACATTTTGTACTCATCTATCATTAATTTTCTTGAAAGCAACTCTTTGTTATCTAACACTCAACATGGTTTTCGCAAGGGACTAAGCTGTGAGACACAGCTGTTACGGTTTACTCATGACATTCATCTTAACTTGGACAATAGGATACCGACAGACGCTGTTTTTATAGATTTTTCGAAAGCTTTCGATAAGGTCCCGCATTCACGTTTACTCCACAAGCTATCTCGACTAAACATTGATAACGCAGTTTCAGAATGGATTCGACATTTTCTTCACTCACGGGTTCAGTACACAATTGCAAATAACACCTGTTCAAGCATTTCACCAGTAACATCCGGAGTACCGCAGGGATCCGTGCTTGGTCCGTTGCTCTTTCTGATCTACATCAACCGACTTACCAAACTACATCAAGTCCAATATATGCCTCTATGCTGATGACTGTGTCATATATAGAACCATACATGATGAACATGATCGAGCCATATTACAAAACGACTTACATTCTTTTCATCTGTGGTGTTCCGACTGGCTAATGGAAGCTAACTACTCGAAATGTAAGTCGATGACTTTCACTCCGTCATGCAAACCTTCTAACTTGAATTACGTTTTGGGAACATCAGTACTAACGCAGGTAAATAACTATAAATACCTTGGACTTCACCTAACACCAGACCTATCATGGCGCACACACATCCGTGCTATCTCATCCAGTGCAAACAAATCCCTTGGCTACCTCAGGCGAAACATCCGTATGGCTTCACCACTTGTTAAAAAGCTTGCGTACACAACAATAGTGAGACCCAAGCTCGAATACGCATCTGTAATATGGCACCCCTGGCAGGAAACACTAAGCACTGAATTGGAGTCTATTCAAAACCGCGCCATCAGGTTTATAATGAACAACTATAACCCGCACAAGGTGCATCGCTCTACACTGCGACGCACCACCATGCTATATAACTGGCAGGCCTTCAGGAAGATGAACACATCGACGTTGAAGACTGAGACAACCGCTTCTGATTTTACAGAAACCATCAAGGAAAATCTAAAAGCTACCTCCAAGGCCACAATTATCCCCATGAAATACTCAAAAATTGATACACAATTTGAAAAGCTCCGAGCAATAAGAAGACGCGCAGAACGGAAATATCGGCGAACAGGAGACATCGAACACTGGAGAGAAGCGTGTGCTACCCAGGCCCGCGTCAAGAAGCATCTCAAACGCCTCGCAAACATTCATTGGAAAGAAATGTGCTCCAGCCTCACAGTTTCGACACCCATTACCCGCATGTGGCAGGTCGTCAAGAGCCTGCGCTCAATACCTCTTCAAACGAACCCCTTCAAATCAATTGCTATACTCAACAATTTATCAGACGTGGAGGTTGCAGACAGGTTCCTCGCGGACATTACAGCCAAATCAAAAAATTATACAAGTATACTTCATCAACATTCACAGAGGATGGCACTGATAAAACTACGGATTGAAGCAGGACAACCAAATCAAGACTTAGATTGTCCCTTTACATTCCAAGAACTTCAAACTGCAATTAGACAATCACTGAATAAGAAAACATCCCCTGGACCAGACGGCATCACCTATCAGTGTATAGCAAATCTGGGCCCCAAGGCCACAAAAGTACTTTTGCAAATATTTAACACCAGCTGGGAGACTTCCATTATTCCACCACAGTGGAACGAGGCAACAGTCATCCCCATCCTCAAGCCACTGAAGCAGCAAGGTCTGACAGAATCATATCGCCCCATATGCCTCAGCAGCTGTTTACTAAAAACCATGGAACGCATCATTAATAACCGGCTCAAATGGTACCTTGAAGAAAACAAAAGCTTACCAGAACAACTTGCTGGATTTCGTCGAGCGCGGTGCACAATGGATTGCGTGATAGACTTAGTCACATACGTTCAACAAGCAAAAGCCAATAAGCTTATTGTAATAGCAGTTTTCCTCGATATTCGAAGGGCCTTCGACACAGCCAGCCACGCGCACATACTCGCAGCCCTACTGGAGCTGGGAGTCGATGGCAAAACTATCCGATGGATTGAGCACTACCTGACCGGGAGAACAATCTTCATGAGAACGAATAAGGGTGATTCTCACCGCCACCAGACATCTCAGGGGGTTCCTCAAGGTGGAGTTCTCAGCCCCACTCTCTTTAACGTCCTGATGGCTCAGATTATCAAAGTGCTGCCGTCTACAGTACAGTGCACGGTATATGCAGATGATATCTGCTTCTGGGCAAGTGGTATACAGGCAAGACACCTGAAGAGCAAGCTCCAGTACGCCCTGACATCGATTGAGCTCTTCCTTGAAGAGAGAGCGATGGATGTATCTCCGGAGAAAACAGTGTACCTGCCATTCACTGCTAAACGACTACCAAAGTTTGAATTAACACTTCAAGGGAAGCCAGTCAAGCGTGTAACAAAACACAAGTTCCTCGGCATACAACTTAATAGAAATCTAACCTGGACAGACGAAATAGAGCGCATACGTATCCGGACCAAACCATATCTTAATATCATACGAGCACTGGGAGGATACCGATCAGGAAACACCACAGCTCTTCGCACTCTTCACCGTTCCCTAATCAGACAAACCTTGTCATACAGCCTCCCTGTCATACATGGTCTCTCGCCCTTTCAAGAGAAGAAGCTTCAGTCTATCATCGCTCAAAGTCAGCGCACCATACTTGGGCTACCAAGACTGACGCGAACAAATCTGGTCCTTGCAGAAGCTAGGGAACCTCCAATAAAAGTTCTCCGCGACCAGGAGTCTCAAAGACACATCATTCGACTGATCACCAGACATAGTTCTCATCCTCTAGTATCCAAGCTTCAACAGCGAAACCGTTCAACATTACACACATGCTTTCACGACCTTGCTCAGAATCTCCCCAGACATCGAATGAAGGACTTCCACCGACCCTTTCCTCCTTGGACACTTCAACCTGTCCCAACAGCTCTAGATATCCCTGGGATCAAAAAGAAAATAGACACACCGGCAGTTGTTCTGAAGATGTCAACGATCGCCTATCTTCACGACTTTTACTCAGAGGCTGAGAAGATGTTTACGGACGGGTCATGTACCGACACAGGATCCTCTAGTGCCATACACTGTGCGTCTTTCACAGAAGGCTATAGGCTCTCACACAGGACCTCCTCAACAAACGCAGAGCTCTACGCTATATACAAGGCATTCAAACATATCAGCACAACAGACAACCCCATCTGGATAACCTGCACAGACTCGAAACCTGCAATCCAATCGCTACAATTCCCGTACATGAACAACTCCCTAGTCTACAAAATTTATGTTGCCCATCAAGATATAGTTAATAGTGGAAAAACAGTTACGCTCCAGTGGGTTCCCTCCCATTGTGGCATACCAGGAAACGAAACTGCGGACGCCACAGCAAGAATGGCTCATAGCCAAGCAACTGTGTCGTCCATACCGTTCACACCAGAGGATGCGAAATGTCTCCTCACTCAAACTACTAAGGAAAAATCAGTCAAACTGTGGAAATCCTATCTTCGTTCATCAGACTACTTAACCTTCATAGACCCAGACCTAGCCTTTACGCCTCCACGGAACGTACCACGAAGCTTACAGACAGCCCTCCACCGAACTCGCCTGGGTGTGCTACTAACCAACAGTGTTGTGAATCGCTACAGACCATCGGCCTCCACTGACTGCCCCACGTGTGGCACCACTGAAGACACACTACACATAATAATGCAGTGCCAAAAGTACTCTACAGAACGATCAAGGCTTGAGAGCACGCTCGCTAAGCTGGATGATCGACCTCTCTCTTTCGTGAAGATCATTGGAGCCTGGCAAAATGAATCGCATCAGACGACCGCATTAACAGCATTCTGCAACTATTTAAAAGACTCCCGTATTATCACCCGTTACTAACCCTTATATAAATCAAATCACAACAGCACCGGGATGTACCTCACATCCCATGTCATGTATATATTTATTGTGTGTATGCGTGTGTCGTCGCATGTGTTTTCTGTTCTGTGTGTATATTTTATTCATGCGTTATTGAAACGCTTTCAAGAAATGGAGCAGCAGACCCCTCAAGGGTGTCACTCAGTTCCAATGTTTGTAAATAAACAGGTATTATCTCTCTCTCTATAACCCGCACAGCAGTATCACAGATATGAGGCATACCCTCGAATTACCCACATTGAAACAAAGACGTATACATGGCAGCATAACATTCCTTCATAAACTTTTCCACAGCCCTCTTGACATAAAACACGACATGATATTGAAACCCTTCCGGTCTTCATCACGCATTAACAACCTTAAAAAAATCTGTCCAATTCATGCTTCTACAACCTCGTTCCAAAACTCTTTTTTACCACGAACTATTGACCTCTGGAGTAACCTGCCGGACAGCATAGTGACGATCACAGATAACACACGCTTTCAACAGTCTCTGACAGAACACCTGAAAGATTAACACTGTTTAACATTAACATTTTTTTTAACTTGTTATTGTTATTAGTATTGTTATTGTTATTATTATAACTTGTAACACTGTAATTAGCATTACTGTGTTTTGCTTTGCCTATGTCCCTTATGTAATGCCCTCGGGCCTTTAAGGGTTAAATAAATGAAATGAAATGAAATACATACGGGAAGGTCCCGGAGTTTTGACAACCCATCGGCCGGAGCTCGACCAATGCCCCGACCGCCACCGTTCAAGGTTTCTACCCTTCGCCTTACATCCCCTCGGCACGGTACGGATAACACCTTGGGACTAGGGGCTGGGGTCCGTGGTGGCGCCACTCACCAAACACCAGCCGAAGCCGGTGCCCCCTGCGGGGAGGTATGTTAGTACGGGCATTGTGATATTGCTATGAACATGCCCATGCTGAGTTCATCGTACTGCGGAA
Organism: Ornithodoros turicata; assembly: GCF_037126465.1. NCBI lineage: Eukaryota > Metazoa > Arthropoda > Arachnida > Ixodida > Argasidae > Ornithodoros > Ornithodoros turicata. The sequence goes on along the minus strand of NW_026999521.1, from coordinate 69,781 downwards.
GCGGCAATTCACTTGGCGAGGGTAAAACAACGGGATGAGGCAGTGAGGCAACTGTAGCAAAGATAGAAAAAGAGGAGATGGAACGCAGCCATTAGAATTTGGTAAATGCGTATATTGCTTATGATAACATCCGGGTCGAGGTGAACCGCATCACATCGTACGCATGTCTCTTGGATAGCTGCAAGTGAAAGTTGGCACCACTGTGGTAATCTGAAAAAGGCAAAATGCACGAAAACTTGGCAAAGCTCTCATGGGCAGAAATGAAATATCGAAGTGAGATACACAGCAGAAGATAGTTCCAAACTTAGAAAACACTGTCCATTCTCACCCTTTTACTCCTGTGCTTTACCTCAGACTATAAAGAAAAAATCATCGGGGGAAAGTCGTAATACAAGTGCTTCTCAGTCTTGCCCCTCAGAGTCTCGGCAATGACACTAAGACCACTGATGCCTAAGACCATACAAGGGGAGCAAAGACCACAGCTTGGATTGCCTACGAGGAAGAACAAATAAATAAGCGCACATGTGCACTGCATCAGTACAAAGTTACACCATGTGGTTACAATTTACCGTTTCTCTCTCGACAGCCGCCGACACAGCTTGCGGACCGATTTTCGACCGCAACTCCGCGGTTTATGAGGATTCTTGCACGGCCGTGTCATTGCCGTGCGTTTCCAGTTTCTGTGACGCGGCAGCAGCAACGATACTATGAACGTGCAGCCTACCGCAATATCAACAGTTCAAATCAGAACACGACTGTCAACACCAGTCAACATGGCGTGGATCAATGCGTCCGCAGCACAGCAGGACGTAAACAACGTGACGTAACGAACACGAGTGACGCAAGCGCCACCTTCCGCAGCATACTGGAGTTGATCACACGGTAGTTACATGCTCTGCCACCATGTGGCCACCGGAAATCTTGTATAGCTTCGGTTTGGTCGGAATGTTTTGGAATGGCTTGGGAACGTAATAACCTGCGCTGTGCTCTTCCAATCATGCTGAAATTTTCAGCAATTGTTTTGCGCATAATTGCCCATCCACTGCCACTTTTAGGCTTGTGTGGTGACATCAGAACACCTCGAAACAGGAGGCCAAAATAAGGCATTTTGTCATGTTTTTCTGAAAGCGCTTCCCGATTATCGGCGTCATATACCAGTAAGAGCGAGACGGTTCACCCTACACGTATCATAGAACAACACAATGCAACAAATTGTGTGCGCTATCTGCTCTCCCTTTTGCGCCAGATTCGTACAAAGACCACCCATAATCAGAGATATTGGCATGTTACGGGCCTTATGGCGCCGCAACCGCATACCTGGCCGAAAATCGGAAGACGGTCCCCCCAAGTCAAGAATAATAGCTTCCGAATGGCACCAGTTTCACCACCAACAGACGAAAATGAGAGCTACAGGACTGGTACAAAGTTGCCTCTTTTTAAGAGGGAATTGAGACCATAGCCTCAAGTACTTGCATTGCTATCCTGTATACTACAGAGGTGAGAGTTATTGGCTGGTACGCGTCTATGTTACTTTTTTTCTCCTTTGCCTTTGTATATCATGCTAACCCTACTGTGTTTCCAATGAGCCGGAATGTCTCTGGTAGTAAGCACTTCACTAACTTTATGACCTTTGTAGTCGCTCCGCCAGAAAAATCCTAATCATCATCATCATCATCATAAACTTTACTAAGTGCTCTTTGTAATAGTCGCCTACTTAGTGGGCCTTAAGCTCGAATTAAAGTTACCGGAATTCAATGCAAGCCTATTGCGGTATCTGCTGGTATATTCTTGACTGCCCTGTCCCATTTTCCATCTGATATGATGAATTCCTGTGACCCAACGGGTAGTTGTTCTGATTTGCTGTTTTCCGTGGCCTCATCCTTCCGAAACGCTTTCGCCATGTTCTCTCGGATGTATGCTATCGCCCGTTCCTCACTGAGCCTAGTTCTATCGTCTGCGACTAGGTACTGTTCCCTGCTTTCATTACGTCTTCCCGATTCTTTAAAGCTCAGTTACGCCGATTTTCGAGTCTTACAGAATGGAATGGTACGCACACGATGTGTTCATAAGGGAACACTGATTATGTATGCAAAATAGTTATCCCAAACTCCTCGCGGTTTTCCGAAAAAGTGAATTTTTAGTTTCACTGACATCCCGTCTTGTGGCCCGCAAACCCTGTGTCGACGACACATTCGTGGTCTGCCCGCGCTCCGGCTTGGCATGACTTTTGGCTTGGTTTCTTCCGCCAAGCCGGCCAGTTTCTTCTGCCAAGCCGTCTGCTGCGCAGATTCACATTGGGGAAGTGATAAACAGTTCGCTATTAGGGAGCCAGTATATTTCTGGACTTCACTAAACCCACGAGGAACGTGAGTTTTGCTTCCTTCGACTGCAAAGCATTTGCTAGACCAGTACAGACTTCCTGGTGTGATTCGTGTTCTGTGCTGCGTGCCGAGAATGCGTGAGCGTTTTGCTCCCGTCTGCAAGAACCCTTCAGCATGCAGTTCCAATGTTTCAAACCACAATTTCCCGAAAGGCGAAAGAGAAATCTATTGACAGCAACAATCGGTTACAACTCCGACTGGGCGCCACCTTCGAAAGCAGCGATTTGATCTGTTCATCTGGCTCATACGAATGTTACGGAAGCAATGCGCAACTTGTTTCACAAGAACCCGAAGATGTCTCGTCCGGGATGCTGTGCCAACCTTATCTGCAGCAGGAGATTGCAGGGGCAGGACTAGGCAGCAGATAAAGGTAAGACGCGTAATGTTAGACAAGTCAGTCATGCGGTGCAAATTGCATCACGTAGAAGAGAACGCTATCTGTCAGTTACTGCTTCATCCTTTAGAGATTACGCCCCAGCGGGTGTATTCTCAGTACAGATTTAGAATTGCCTCATTTGTTAAATGATTTCGCAGGCATTCTGGCACCACCGAAAAGCTTGCACTCCACGTCTCAACTATCACCGTCTGGGTTTCAAGCTGAAGGCTTTCACCAGTGCCAACTAGACGCCCCTTCAGAGTTCATCTGTTTTTGTTGACGGAACAGTGACACCTGGTACTGAGACATTTCATTTTCTGATTAATCAAGTGCATTGCATCACTTGTGCTCGACTTCTTTTATTCGTATACCCTTGCTGTTGCTCGCTAGCTTAGAGCAACCATGCCTAAGGTGCCAGCGGTTTCAGAGTACATTTAAGCAGTATCATCGTATCATATGCACGGCAGCACATCTTGTGTATTTTAAGTAAGGTATAAATTCAATGTTGGCTCAGCTGTTGTATTTTGGTCACAAATAAGGTGTTCCTCCAGAGCGCTCAACGGCAGTTCAAGCAGTTTCATGTGTGCAACAGCACATACTTTTTCTCAGTTTTGACTAAGGTAAATCGAAATCTTCCAGTTGATGTCTTTCGGTCATAAATTATGTTTTTCGAGAGATTCAAACAGCATCATGTGTGCAACAGTACATACCTTTTCTCAGGTGAAGTAAGGTAAATCTGTCCGCCGTGGTGTTCTGGCAGTGCAGCAGAAGCTTTTGTTGCATTCAAGTGGTATCATGTATACAAAAACTTGTTTTATGCTTTTCTGTAGCTGCTTTACTAATATTGTGAGTACAGAGACATTCCTGCAGAACATATCGGAGCATCTTGTGTGCTATTGTTTGTATCATCTGCAGCAGTATATTGATAATGCTAATTATTCAATGACTTCGGCTAACATTTACATTCTTACTTCCAGGTAAACCTGTCACGCAGATGCCCTGCCCCTTGGTATGCATAGTTCAAGATTGTACCGAAACAATCCACCTGGAGCATTATTCTTAAATTGGCAGTGGCATTATTATCACAACACACCACATACTGCATGTCTATGGTGCGTGTTCAATGCATCAAACCTATTCTCAGGTACAGGCCAGCTGGTACGCAATTACAACATGAAACAACTGACACAGAGACCGTAAAGTCATGCCTTTTCCTCCGCGCCTCGGGTTTCATGTTATTATCCTCACATGCAGCTCAATTCGCCTCTGCTGTGCAGCATTAGCAAAAGCATATATTGTTTGTGGTCACATGACACGGAACATAAATACAGTGAAACCTTCCTATGTTGGACACCCGCGATGCAGCCGAAGCGTCTCCTACTTATAGAGGTGTCCGAGTTACAGAATATGACGGCAACAAAAAATGGAAGAGATCACAGCTGTGAGAAATGTCCCCCTTCTGCAATTTAAGGTCCTTAGTGGTACCTGGTGGTGGTGCCTGGTAGTGGTACCTCTACCCACTCTTCACTGATAATTATTACTGATTTTAGTACATTCAATTCCGTTCAGATTCTGCTCAATGGCATTACCTTTGGAGCTTTTCGAGCAGCAAGGACTTGTCTCTGAAGCGTCAGCCCACTTCTCATAGCTTTGGTGCAGTGCTCGTTCAAAGGCACTATACAAACTGAAGACAAGTGCTCACACAAAAGAATTACAATGTAGGCTGACAGCACTTGTTTTTGGACTCTAAAAGCTAAAGCAACAAAATGCTGAGACCAGTATAGGGGAAAAAAGGGGCAAAAGTCAAGGCCACTGGCTCATTTTGGGTCTTTTTGGTGCAAAGATGGGCCGATATCGAGGTAATTTGGCCAGGGTTTTGTCCGACTTTGCAGGGAAAACCCTATCCTACTTCCAAGATAGGGAGGTTTCCGACATAGAGAATTTCGTCCACGCGTAGTTTCAATGGGAGCCTGCCCGTGCAATGAAATCATGGGGAGTTGTCCGAGGTAGGGAGGTGTCCGACTTTGGAGGTTTTACTGTACTATAGAGCATTCTACGTCATGTAATCTAACAGTTGTTCACGTTTGGATATTTTAACCGTGGAATTTACCCTGCATGCACCACACCATGTCCAAACACGAACAACTGCTAGAGAGCAGCATGTACTGTTTCCGTATAGCACTTATGGCTTGCGTCCTGTGATCGGAAACAGTGGTGTCTTTTTTTTCTGCTACAACCAGTAAACTACAGTAAAGATTTAGAAATACTGTGTCATACCATAAAGCACTATGGGAAATGGCAGTTTTAAAAACTGGAGAAGACTGTCATTAGAATGGGGGACATGTTCTACGGTGAAATTTTTTACAGTGTGTGCTGTACCACGTAATGCACTGCAGGCCTACCACAGTATGGTAACGCTCTGAATACTGATTTGCTCAAAAAAGGAATGTGTGCGTTTCTTGTACTAACTTCCCCTTATGCAAGGTTGTAGAAAAATGTTTTCAGCCAATGGGGAGGGAGAGTACATCATTCTGGAGTCTCGTTGACCTACAGTGTGTCGTGTATGAAGGTCATTTTGAAGAGTGTAGGTGGTACAAGACTGTGTTCCCACATTCTTGGCAGTGTTCACTAATTTGTTTAACCATAATAAAGTAGAGGGTACATTTGTTGCTTCATATATTTGTGTCATGGTAAAGTATGTAGAGATACATCTGTCTTAACATGCAGGTGACAAAACTGCTTTTTATGCCTAAACTATGACAAATAGTTGTCTGTTCAGCACCACTAATCATGTGCCAGCCTCCATGACATGTCTGTGACATTCCAAAGTGATTAACATGTCCCATAGATGTGTGCAATGCTGAAGATGACTGTGTACCTTCTATGGATTCTTGATTCAAGAAAAGTACTGTGTGATTTGCTAACAGCGCCTGGCTGTACCTTCACAATTCTACATAAAAATATGTAAAGTTTGCCGAAGGAAACATCATGAAGGTCCATAGCGAAAAATCCTGAGACGAGGGATAGGAAGGGACATACACAATGTCTCAACATAGCGTGTTTATGTCCCTTCTTGTATCTCCTCTTCAGGTCTCGCCATCATGGACACTCAGACTTGTACACGTTACCGAAAAAATGTAACTGATTATCGTTACTCGTTACATGACAAAAAAAGTAACTAAATACGTTACCCGTTACTGAGGAACTAAAAGGAACTCGTTCCCGTTACTTGGAAGTAGCGAGTTACGTTCACGTTACTTTTCCGTTACAGTGACGGCTCGAAATCAGACTACATAAAAACACGCACATTTTATTTTCTGCATTGTATCAGGTTGCGTTGCATTTTAGTAGCAATTGTTTTTCAAAGTTGACATCCGTGAGCTTTGTGCGCTTTCTTGTGAACACATCTGCCGCTGTGCTGAACAGCCGTTCAACTGATGCGCTTGAGGGCACCGCGGTATTTACTCGCAGGAAGAGCCCCTGTACACGAGGAAAATCAGTTTTCATCTTCGAAATGTCGTGATCCTCAGGAATCCGCAGGTACTCCGTGAGCTCGTCGTCTTCCGTACATGCTGTGGATTCTGAGGCACTTACTGCGTCGCCGAACGCAAAAAAATCGTCAGCACGAGGTCTCGTGACTACGACGGGGGTGTGGCGGGGTTTCGCTGCAGAATTATTTGCGATCTCCCTTCTTAGCATATCCATGACAGCCGCGTGCTGAGTCACGTCCTTCAACCACGAGAGTTTAAAACGGGGAAGGACGGCTGCAGCGAGGAGGAGCTCTTTGTCCTCCATCAGATGGCCAAACCTGCGAGAATATACGGTCGGCGGTTAATACATTAATATCAGAAGTGTTGCGTATACCCTGCAGGGAGCCGTCACAATCCGTTTAACGCGGCACTGCCTTTCTTGACAGTTCATCATTTCCAAAATGGGCTGCATTGCAGCATTATATACTTAGGTACCTTTTCTGAATCCCATCAAGGACCGCAGTCACCAAAGGCCTGCAGAATTTGAGCCCCTTCATGCCCTCGTATTCTAGTCTTCTTATCAATACTGTTATGGTCGGAAGGAGATATCCGAGGAATATGTACTTGTCCCCCTGGAGAATATCCAGTGCAGCACACAGTGGGCTCATCACCTAATGGGATACGTACACGGCTTATTTCGGGGCGTGAGAAATTGCTATGCAACGAATAAAATACTTGTGAGAGAGTACTTACTGTGCAGTATTCTTCAATAAATTTGAAGTCATCGCCTCGTTGGAACACTGGGACGTTCAAGGCTCGGCACAGTCCATTGATGTCTTTACCCTCGTTGACTAATCGAAGAATACACTCGAGCGCTTCGTGATAAGAGTTCCACCGCGTCGCCACAGGTCGTGTTAAGTAGATACCACAGTAGCTTTTAACAATATCGGCTGCACGTACAGACTGTCCTTGCTTATTCCAAATTGCCGAACATTTCTTGAAGACACTTGTTGACGCTTTGGAGTACTCGGGATCCATATTAGCTCGTGCAGCATCTGTGGTTGCGATAAGGTTTAAAGTGTGCGCGGCACAACGGTGGTAGGCACACCATGGAGTCTTCCCCGTCTAAAAGCGAGGACAGGTCTCTGTGGTATGTGTCGGGCTCATCTGCAGCTTCTTCAGCATTGCCTCCATAACATCTGAAAAAAAAAAAAAAAAAAAACGAAATGGGTGTCCATAGTGGTGATGTCAATGAACGAGCGTATGGGATAAGAAACTTACTGGAATGCTTTGATAAAGTTGGACCCGTTGTCAGTGATGACCTTAGTCACCTTGCCTTGGATGCCATACTCCTCAAAAATGTTGCTCATCTCTAGTGCGAGTTTGTCATAAGTGACGCTGCCGACCATTCGACGGCATGCCAAGGTCGCAATCTTTCTGTCCAGACTGTCTGGTTCAAGCCAAAGAGCGGTAACTCCAAGAAAGTGCCTAGAATAGATAGAGTACGTATTAGAAAATCATCCAAACGAAACACAAGTGCACTACGAAACAATATGCTGTAGGCGAGTCTATACCTGTGGTGGGAGGACCAGCAATCTGCAGTAACAGTTACGTAGTTCAGGTGCTGGAAGGTGTCTTGTAGACGACACTTCATCTCCAGAAACTTCTCGTCAATTTTTTTAACGAGCATTCTTCTCGTCAAAACCTTCTGCGTAGGCGCGAGATATTGTAACATTTTTACAAAAGATGGTTCCTGGACTACAGAGAACGTATGCGCTCCATTCACTACAAAGTCCACAACAAGGTCGTTCATCTTGTCTTGACATATCTTCCGCTGGCCCATACCAGGTTCGTCGATGCGCAGCTGTTTGAGTGGAGATTCGTCCTTAGGTTCGGCACTTGCATTTCTCTTTTTATTTACTGCTGCGTCAAATACACTCATCTTCGATGCGTGCATGCTCTGTAAAATATGAAACTTCGTGAGTAACCGAGCTCCCGTATTGTTGTGTGGAGAGAGCACAAATGCTTCTTAGCGGGTTTATTTATAGCCGCGTCCCGTTACAGTAAGGCGAAAACTACAGTCACTATATATAGTGACTGTAGCGAAAACTATTCACGAATGCCGGGAATATGCAACACCTTACCACTGAGCTACCGGGCTACACGTGCAATTAATACAACCCCAGGTGGTGAAAATTAATCGCATTCCTACCGTGCACCGAGCAACATGACACCTCGAAGGCGGACATACAGCTCTGATATAGCCAGCGGCACCACCAGTGTATATAAGATTGGATCAAGTGCATATACACGTATGGTCGTTTGTAATACTTCTACCAAACTTAACATGATTGAACTTCAATTTCGTCTTCGGCTCGTTGACTTTGAAATGTATAGCCTTCATGTCTTAGACGAGGTCTAGAGCGATGGCGTTTTTGATAGCTCGGAAATCGTAAATAGCTCGTAAGTGAGCAAGTGAAAACACAGGAAATTGCGAAAACTTCCGTCAACTATACGAGATATACCTTTTTACGGATTCGCCTCGATTACTCTAGCCTACTTACGTTAAAACGATGTTTTATCATTAAGAACTAATCAACGCAGTATACAGTCAACGCTCTGCATGCATGCTGAACAAAAATATCAAATGAAGCTTACCATTACGTGCTTTTTCAAGTTGGAGTAAGATGACTTGGATGTGCTTATACATTTCGTCTTCGGTCTACAAAGCAAGCACAAAAACACTATATTGCCGTTGCTTTTTGCCTCGTGGAACGTGAAAATTTGGTCCAACGAAGGCCACGGTGACGCTGTTGCAAGGCAGGTCATGTTGCTGACGAGAACGTTTCGGATCTGAAGAGTTGTTCTATTCGACGAGGTTAAAATGAAACGGGAACAGCGCACGGAAAAACCCTGGGTCCATTTTCAAGAAGGCACCTCCTATCGCACCTCCTAATCGGACAATAAAGTCGTCTTCGGAACAGATCTCTCGTGTGCCTTCTTTTCCGACAGAGTCGAAAGCGCAACAGCACCGTGCTCAGTGACGCAAGAGAAGATAATCCCTGCCAGCACCTCATTCAGGTCATGTCCTGACCTCTGTGGTATTGTGCAAAAAACTGAAAAGCCTCCCATTCTTAACATGAAGAAAGCAATGTATGTTCCGGAATCCCCTCTCTATTTACGTTGGCTGAATGTGCGTGTTCATGAATGAAAGAAAGAAGTCTTCAGAAGGGTTATTCAAGTGAGGACTTCATATCAGGCGAAAATTTTAAAAGTAACGAGTAACTTGAGTTACCTGAGTTACCAATTTTTGTAACGAAAGTACGTTACTCGTTACGTTTTTTTAAAAGTATCTAAGTCGTTACTTCGTTACCAGAAAAAGTAACTCGTTACCAAGTAACGCGTTACTTGTAACGCGTTACGTACAACTCTGTGGACACTATCACCAGCTCGCTTGCTGTTGAACCGTTCTTTCAACGATAAAGGTCACTTTCATGGACTGGATGGGTGCCAACATGCTGTCAATAAAAAGAATAATGGAAGGAGCTCAATATGATCCTTAGGCTGTGCGTGGTCATTGCTTTCTGACAAATGGTGACTTAGAATTTCAGGACAGTGCCTGCAGTGGTAGTACTATTCTTGTCGCCCTTGACGCCCATTGTGTGTTATCGGTCACCTGTAATCTGCTAATATGCACATAGCTGAAACAAAGTATATTTGTATTTCTTTGAATAAAGTTGGTACAACACATTGTTTTTTAGATGTTCTTTGGAAAATATAAATAAAAAATTCTCTACTCTGCAAGTCTCCTGTCAGCTCTACAGAGCAGCTTCGAATTTCACTAGAAGCCACGTGTGAAACCTAGACCAAACTAGTGGTGAAGGTCCATATAGGTCATAGATAGATACTATTATTATTATTAGATCATAGGTCAGGCTTAGGTCCTGGTTGTTAGCAACGCATTTGAATCTTATTAAAAATTGGTGCAGGAGGTGACCAACATAACTAAATACACCAACTCTCACAAATTTTGTGGTGTTATACTTTTGAAACAACATTAATACGCTGCAGTGGTCTTTTCTCCTTTGTTCCTTTTAACCTAGAAATATTAGATCTTCGGCATTACCAGCCTTAGTTGCTGAGCATGCAGTTATTTACGTTGAGCACTGCAGTTTCATATTTGTTTCTCTGGACAAGCAAGCCCGCTTCCCCATTTTGATAAGAGTCTTTCAGCTTTGACAGGGCATTTGTGGACAAGGAAAACATTTGGACTATTGTGTATTTTGATATGAAGTGCACCGTACAAGGCAGAGGACACCATCAACTATTTCCAACAAGGTTATTAAATTTGTGATAAAGTACATATACCTTTTGTCACTGACTAATTTGGTGGCAAAGTTACTTGAGTGGCAGTTGTGCAATTTTAAGCACATGTTTTAAAAAAATAGGATATGGGAAGTGCTGACTGGTTGAACATGTGGAGTACCCAATATAATAATTGGGGGTTCACGTCGCAAGACAACTGAGTGTGGAACACACAGCACAGTTTCTTATTCTGGCAATGTTAGCATGGTTCAAGAAGTGGGAAATGTTGCACTACCCTGTTGGGCCCAGCAAACAGGATACACATACCCTGATCTGAAGACACTATGCCTAAGTCAAAAGCAATACGAGATCGACCCGTACGTGTTTATTTGCGAAACTATTATGAATGAAATATGGCCTGTGTGGTATAGAACAATGCGCACACTCGAGTAAACATGCACAAAATTCGTATAAGGGCTCTCGACCTACATGCCGCGATGCGCTCTACGAGATAAACAACACACTACAAAACTACATCCAACACTTTTTGTGCGGGGTAACTCTAATGAGCACTTTCATATAACCGACGAATGGTTCAACGAATGCAGTTCGAGTGGCCACGATACATTCCTACGTCGTTCATTGCAGTCGCGCTATGATGCTGCACAATATATGTATCTCGTGTAACAAGCCTGGCAATCGCACGATGTGCATGGGCAGAAATACGGCCTTCTTTCTTTGAAGACCAGTCCTCTGCAGGTATATGCTCAAACAATCACCAAGTCTCACGTTGTTGCTCAATCGCTCCCATTCCTGCACTTGTAGTAAAAGCAGCAAACGGGTTGACGTGAATGGCAGCTGAACGATTGAACTGCGAAGTTCTCGAGCACATAATCACAATTTCACGCCGAAAATGATGTTGAGGTGCGTTCGCGGTTGTTGTTTCCATCGTTCAATAGTTCTCGGGATTACCTCGGACGAAACGCGCATCGTAGCCGGCGGCCATATACTGGATTTCCTCGCAAACGGGAGAAGACGCCAGGGAAGTCAGAGAAAGCCTAAGCTTTCATCCAATCAGACGCACGATTCTCTATCTACGTAGATGGAGCAGGTTTATCCCATCTACGTCACAAAAATGGCTGCGCCCATGGCTTGTTTTGGTTTCTTTGATGAATTAATTTTCGTAATAGGAAGACAAAATTGAGAGACGAAGGTGCGTTTCGGGGGCAGTTGGACGTTCTCGTTCTGAATATCACAACCGTTTGAACACATCGGGAAATCGGCGTAGCTGACCTTTAACGTGGTTCCAGAATTTCCGAGGTGCTGATCTTTCCTTTTTACTAATTTCTTTCAACCACTCTGAGCCCACGCTATTAATTTTGTCCTGTACAATCCTGCCTGCCGATCTGCTCTGAGGGAGAGTTTATTTGTTCGCTCTCCTGTGATCCCTGGCTGCCTGTTGTCTGTTACTTATAGCTTCACGTACTCCCTTATGCCTGATCCCACCATTTCTTTTGTGACCTCTTCTGTCCCCCTTTATGTTTCCGTTTACCCCGGCTAATCCCATCCATCTTCTCTCTTAAGATATCCATAAATTGTTTGTACGATATTTCCACAATTTCATTTTCCTCCATTTCTTGTTCTATTATCTTCGCCACCTTTGTCATTTAGGTTGAACCGGTTGTTGTCCATTCCTTGCCTCTTTTTCTTCCTCAATCTGCCTTTTTAGCTCATCTATTTCAGCCCTCCATTTCTCGTCCTGTTCTGCGAGTTTACGTTCTAGCACTTCTTCAAACTCACACTTCTCGGTTGCATCTGCTACTTGGGTTTTTTTCCACTACTCTTCTCCCCATCACACAAACTAGTTTCCCACTTCAGCTGCAAAAGAAACCAGAAGAAACCACTTATCTGTTCGAACAGCCTGCCTTTTGACCACGTGTCGTCACCTGGCCGCATCCTGCGCAAATGTCCTAGGAGAGACCTATACGGATGTGAATATTGCCCCTTCAAAGGCCGTGCTCAAGCTGTCCGGCGATGATCCGTCCAGGACTGGAAACGGATGCACCTGCGCTGTGTCGCCTGGTCGTAACGGTCGTTGCACGTGCACTAAGTGCAATCATTGCGCAATCGAAACGATGCGGCAGGGTGTAATCTGTGTGTAGTTTCGGAATCGAAATTGTGGTGGTAGAGGGTTAGATTCAGTTTTCTTTTTCTTTCTTTTTTTTTTTGCGTTTCTTAATTTATTTTGCAATACGCTATGCTGGAATACGAATAGATATTATTACTATGTGTCTGTGCACACGTTTCGCATTTGCGAATTTCGTGAGTACGAAACTTGTGCTTGCTATGTCCCTCAAAACCCATTGTTGAGGTTCGGTGATGGAGCGGTGTCTGCGTCTGCCGTGGAAACGTGGATTGGACGACCTGATTTTGAAACGATGTATTCCGGAATCCGCTTTTCAGTCTTATAATTCAGGTGAGTTGTTTTCCGCTAGCACCCATGTGCCGTTTGACTGATTTCATGCCAGACGAGCGACTCTCCCTTGTCAGGTTATCTGTCTGTAGTGTGAAGCATCAGCGACAAAGAAAAGGACATGGTAAGATCGGTTTGGTGTAATGCTTTGTGGTTCTCAAGTTTATTCTTAACGCCTGCCTAAGTGACCTGCCTTACACCATCGGTTGCTGTTTTTAATATCAGTCATGCTGAACTTCATGCTGGTGTGCATCTTTTACTTGCTTCGATTTTCCTTGAATTTATTCTATAGGAGGATCATACTGCACGGCTCTTGAGGCCCATGATTCAAGGATACTGCAGAATTATTTTAGTGCCCATGGCAAAGAGTCTCTTCACTCTTCACATCAACAGGCACACATGAAAACCTGATATCATGGCATTATTTGAGTGACTGTGTAACTAAGTTACATGCTAACATTCCACCATGGGGGAATATTAGCGCGTTTTAGATTTCTTAATGTGATTTGTGTGAATCTTCTATCAATGGTGTATCTTAGGTGTCGTCTCATCCTGACAGTTGTGACGTCGCCGGTTGTCACTGCCACAGCTGTGACGCCGGACATAACTTTTAAACAATTTTTCGCTTGTATATTGCTGCACATTTTCTGATGGATGATACTGCCGCGGGGTGTAAGCGTCTTTGCAACACAAGTGCCTTGTATATGTAATAATAATAATAATTTAATCATAATAATAATTTTTATTAGTGCCCAAGAACGGCCGCTAAGGCCATGGTGTTGGCGCACACAATACACATAACTCACAGTGGATACAATACAGACATAAACGCACAAATAATTATGTACAGACATATATATAATACATATACAGTGGGATACTAGCAGACGTACATTACAAACATATCAGGCATACGTACTTACATATTTACAGACAAATATACCACGCAGTACACGCGATGAAACATCAGCAACAAAACTACATGACACGCATACGTACTTACATATTTACAGACAAGTATACCACGCAGTACATGCAATGAAATATCAGCAACAAAACTACAATCCATAGATTACGTGCAGCACATAAGTAATAAGATGGAATGAGACGATATACTGTACAAAACAAAGGAAAGAATATCACGATTGAAAATTCACTGATTCGGTCCCTGTTTGCTTGAAGCCTTCGTCGATGCCTCGGAGTTCCCCGAATGGCTGAAACACGGCAAGTACTGGCTGAAGCTGGTGAGCTCCCGATTGAAGTTCTCCGTGAACGGGAAACGGCTCGGCACTACCTCCGTTTGCGTGCTCACATTCCCCGCCACCCGCTACTCAGGAAAATTCGACACCGCCCTGAAAGCGACTTCTATCGAGTAGCGAAGAGGACACGCCAGACTCTCACTGGCTTCATAACTAAGGACACTATACCGCCGGAAGCCCCCTGGTCTCTACCGGTACCGCCCACTTTTGTACGCCTCCCAAACCTTCTGGAAAGAAGAGATCAGGTCCCCCCTCAAGTCCTCCGAGTTCATTTTCATGCTCTGGTAGACGCGAAGTTTTCTACGTTTACGGCAGCATATACTGATGGCGCATCCCGAAACAACAAGTCCGCCTCAGCCTTCGTCATTCCATCCGAAGGCGTCGTGCACGGAAGACGCCTCTCACATCCAACCTCCTCCACAGCTGCGGAACTCTATGCCATTCTTTTCTTTCTACAACACATCGCTGATTTTCCACCCCTGGAATGGGCAGTCTTTACAGACTCCAAATCTGCCCTTCAAGCAATTGAAAATTCCGGCATACGTGGCCCATCCGCACCCCTAGTCACAGACGTGCTAATGGCTTACCACACTATCTACGCCGCAGGCCACCGGCTAGTTCTCCAGTGGGTTCCAGCCCACTGTGGTGTCGTGGGGAACGAGCAGGCCGACAGCGCCGCAGAAGCAGCACTCTCGTATCGGAAACGGACCCGTATTGTTCTGCTGAGAGGAGACCGCCGTTCCATTCTGCGACGCCTAGTGACACCCCTGGCTTCCCGCCAACGGACAACCGACATTCTTCCCCCCTCTATGTTGAACAGAGTTGATCCCACGCTCGCTTTCCGCATGCCACGAAACACCTCTCGTCAAGATGCTGCATTAATCCACCGAATGCGCCTCGATGTGGCCTTTACAGCTCAGTGGCGTTACCGCTTGAGGCAAGTTGACTCTCCCACCTGCTGCCACTGTGGTGCTCTTGAGGATCTGGAGCACATTCTTCTTCATTGCCCTCACTACGAACCTTCCCGAACCACACTCTCCGAGTCTCTTCGTCAGCTGGACTCTCGCCCTTTCTCCCTCTCGAAATTGCTTGGTCCCTGGCCCAATCCAGCCCAGCAACGCTCTGCGCTCAAAGCTCTTCTGACATTTCTGGACACCATCGGACTTCGATCGTTATTGTGAAGGGGCTCGTTATTTTATTCCCCCCATTCCATCCAGCAATGGGGTAGAGTGTCGCCTGTGGCGATGAAACTCCCCACTCTCCAAAGTCGAAAATAAAGGTGTTGTTGTTGTTACACTGATGAGGGAAAGAAATAATGCCGCGTTTAAGGGATGCGCTTGAGGTGTGGAAAATATCACATGTGGGGGGAAGCGAGTTCAGAAGAATTTGGCATCGGGTAATTAGATCGCTGGGGCAGAAGCGTAAAAATAAATCACTTATGTCCTTTATAGTTGTTTCTATATTTTAATTAATATAATGATCATAATGATTAAAATAAACAAATCATTTAAATTTCAACATGAATAAGACTACTTTCGTCAGTCGTCCGTCACGCATCCCACATTTTCAAACTGGACCGCCGTGGGAAGTTACTTGGATGTTCCAGGAGCTGACAAAACGGTGTCCGTGGGACGCCTTTTGTCCCGCTAGACCCGTTCCGCAGGATGTCGTGAGATCCCGTTTAAGAGATCCGTGGGAACTCCGTGGGCTCGACTTTTTCTGTCTGGGAGGCTACCTCTATGAGGTTGTACAAGTTCCTGCACACGTACATTTCCTTGGAAGCCTGCATTAATTCTTAAACACTACACTGCCCCAAAAGGTGTGGACGTGGTACCTGCATGGATATAGGTGTGCCAGCTAGCTCACCTGCACGAAAACTTTTGTAGCACAGATTCCATTACGGAGTGTGAACTTCGGAAACTCAATTGCGTTTATTTAATTTAGTACTCTGTTCAAAATGTGTCGGCCAGCTCTGAGGGGGAAATGCAATACACAGAAGTGGCTGTGGTGTGACTGGTATGTTGCAAAAGTAGATGAATTGTCAAGTGGGGTTCCCAAGAAACAACCCTCTTTAGGGCACGAGCTCAACTTACGACCTAACAACATGGTGTATGATGAAGGAACGAAAAACCGAGAGACACGGGACACGAAGACAAGCACAAGAGTTCTCCAGTTCTCCTCTCATCATGCACCAGTTAGTCTGCGCCCTATCTCTTTTATCGAACATGGTGTATGTCAGGTCAGCTGATTACGTACATATCACTGAATCAAAAATGCTGCTCATGTAGTTGGTCTTCACCAGTTTTCCTGCAAGACTTCTACACATGTTGAGGCAAGAAATACTTGACTCCTCACCATCTGAAAAATGCAAGCATGACGTGAGGCCATAGCATCATAACAAGGAGGACACAAAACATGTCGCAGCCAGAAAAATTAGGATAAAGAGAAGAACAACAACAGTAACAAAAGAACATTGTCAATCTGTAGCTCTACAAAGTCTGTATAATTCTCCCCCACCATCATAGCGTGTTGTTACAGGCAGCAGAAGGGGGGTTACTTCCCTCCAGAAATACTGAGGGGGCACAAAACTCCCCCAAGGAAAGGGCGTGAGCTTTGATGGCTCGACTTCCTCAATTCCCACTCGCAAATGTATTGTCGCAAGTTGTGTATTCAGGAAAAGGCTCACCGTACCAGAATTCAAAATGAGACGCAAAACCGCATTAACCTACGCCACAGACAGTCCAAACCTCCTGCCTTCTGAAAAATTTTACTCTCAAAAGTTGATGATGATGATGATTTGCGTTTTTATGGCGCATGGACAACTAAGGTCATAGTGCGCCAAAGCTATGGTGAAATTGTTGATGATGATGAAATTGTGACTAGTTAAAATTGTGCTTGGACAGTGATAGGAATGTGATTAGTTAAAATTATATAAGAAGTAAAGTTAAAAGCATATTTACAAATGTATAAAACAGCTGTATAAAATTACAGAAGATTGATCATGCCGGTGTCTTTTAAGATGATGATGATGATGATGATGATTTTTAATTTTTAATAATTGGGTGTTTACGTCGCGAGACAACTGAGATCATGAGCGACGCCACAGCGGTCGGTCTGTGGATTGTTTTTGCCCACCTGAGGGTTCTTTAACGTGCGATGAAAGCTCATCACACGGCACCCCGTATTTAACGTCCCTCGCGGAAGACGGCGTGTCTAAGCAACTTGTACCCTGCCACCAAGTTGCTGGCGTCCTCGGCCGGGTTCGAACCCGCGATCTCGGGATCAGAAGGCGAACACGCTACCGACTGAGCCACCGAGGCCAGTTGATGATGATGATGATGATGATGATGATGATTGGGAGTTTAATGGCGCATTGACAACAAAGGTCTTTTAAGAAAGTAAGAACTCTGTTAAAAGGGACGATGGCCTCATCACCGAGCAACAGTGCTGGGTGAAGAGGTAAAAACTGTCTATAAAACTCTCTGAAATGGTGCTGACGATGAGGTTCATGGTACGAACATGTGATGAGTATATGCAAGACGGAGAGAAGCTCACCACAGTGCGTACACTGAGGCGGCTCCTCTCCATAAAACAAAAACGCATGGGTCAAGAAAGTATGACCAATGCGTAATCTTGTTCGTATAACGCACGACAACCGATTTTCTGGGAAAGTTCCATAGCTTTGAATCTGGGGTTTAATGAGATGGAGCTTGTTGTGTATCTGTGTATCCCAGAAATTCTGCCAGTTTTTATAGAGAGATTTCTTGAGTGTACATGTGATATCTTCCTGAGGTATTTCAAACAGAGTAATATCTTTTGCAGTAGCAGCTCTAGCAGCATGGTCTACCAAATCATTCCCCGGTATGCCTGTATGGCTGGGCACCCAGCAGAGAATTACAGAGTAGCCCTTCTTCTGTGCTGCACTGATTAAGAACTGTGCACGTTGAACAACGAAATTCTTTTGTGTGTGCCTGCTACAAATGGCGCTGATGGAGCTCAAGGAGTCTGTATATATTACCGACTTTATGCAATCATGAAGAATGTACTGGAGTGCCAAGATAATGGCATAAAGCTCTGCAGTAAAGATAGATGCTGCATTGTTTATACGATATGATTTTATGCAAGAGCTAGAAATCATGGCACAAGTCACTCCTGCACTAGACCTTGACCAATCTGTGTAAATTTCGGTGTGATTCCCAAAGGTGTCTCTCAAGTGTTCGAATTCTTGTTGTAGTACTCGTGTAGAAGTTTTCTGTTTACTGTATTTTGTCAATGTGGTGTCAGGCGTAGGAAGTGGTTCCCAAGGTGGGACCCTCTTACCACACTCTACAACATGGGAATTAAAAGAAGAAAATTCGTGATGCTCAATATCCCACTCAATTCGCATTGAGAAAGAAGGGACAACCTAAGGCCGGTTAATAAAGATCTGTTTGAACCGTGTTTTTGTAACACAAGTTAATGCTGGTTGTTGTGGATAACTTCGTATTCTTAGGGCATACGATGCCCCAAGGTAAAATCGCCATTTTGCAAGGAACATTCATGTGACTCAACATATAAACTTTCGACCGGCGAGGTTCGGCATGCACCAAGCACAAGCCTGAGTCCCTGGTGGTGGACAGGGTCTAAAATTTTCAATACAGACTGACGGGCTGAGCCATAGACGACACATTCGTAATCTATATTTGAACGAATGCAAGAGGTATACACACGTCGTGATGTTTCCTGGTCTGCACCCCATGACTTGTGTGAGAGAATTTTCACCAAATTCATCGACTTTATACACTTAACCTTCAAGCTTTGGATATGGGACTTGAAGGTGAGTTTAGAATCGAATATGACGCGAAGAAATTTGCGCTTCAATTTTACAAGGATATCTTGTCCATTAAGTTTGAGCGTGGGTGGTGGAAATGGGGGGTGGGGGGCTCCTCTCATTGTCACGAAGTGGACACAGTGTTTTCTCTGTGGAGAATTTAAACCCGTTTAGTGAAGACCATTTGGCCATTTTATTTATATACAGCTGCATCTGTCGTTCACATCTTGACAAGCTTGCCGAACAACAGGATATTTGGATGTCATCCACATACAAAGAGTATGATATGGAAGATGGAATGACACTGGCTATAGAGTTAATTTTGACCATAATGTGACGTAAGAACAGATCACTGCGGGACATCATTCTCCTGCACAAATGTACGGGATAAAGTAGTTCCCAGTTGAACTCTAAATGTTCTTTGCTGATGGAAATCAGCGATGCATTTCAAAAGTCGACCCCTTATTCCCCAGAGGTGCAGGTCCTGCAAGACACCGTATCGCCATGCGGTATCATATGCTTTTTCCATGTCAAAGAAAACTGACAAACAGTGCTGCCTCCTGACAAAAGCTTCACGAATAGTTGTTTCTAGACGAATGAGGTGATCCAGTGTGGAACACCCCATTCGAAAACCGCATTGGAATTCAGATATACAGTTATTTGTTTCTAGGAGATGAATCAGTCGGCTGTTCATAATTATCTCAAAAGTTTTACCTATGCAGCTTGTAAGAGCAATAGGGCGGTAACTGGCTTTTTTTTTTTTCAGCTCTTTGTTTAGTCTTAAGAAATTAACTTGTATAGCGTGAAGAGCTTCAAATGCTTTCAAAGTGTTCACCAAGGACATTAGCCTGTTCTTGGCATACCTGGCCGTTGACTTCTAAAAGAGGAACCGAGCGGTTGAGATGCTCCCCACGAATTTTGCGGAGTCTGTCCCACACCACTTTGGATGGGGTTTTAGAGGACAGAGAAGACACAAAGTTGTGCCAAGAGGAAAGGCCAAGCATCCATCTGGCCTTTGCTCTTGCCTTTTTTAAAAAGTAAGAGATTTTGTGTTGTGGGGTACCTCCGAAAAGTGCCCCACGCCCGGTTTTGAAGTTTGCGAGTTTCCTGGCATTCACTATTCCACCAAGGCTTCGGTCGCTTTGGGAGATGACCAGAAGTCTGGGGAATGTATGCAGTTGCTACATCCAGAATGATGTTGGTGATGAGGTTGTTAGCTTCATCTACTGTCATCACATCAAAAGGGATTAGTAGGAGGTCACATTTTTCTTCAAATTTATTCCAATCGGCATCTTGCAATTTCCACCTGGGTGGTCGTGTAGTTAGACTGTTCACAGACTGCAAATGTTTTAAAATGACAGGGTAGTGGTCACTTCCATAAGGGTTCTCATCCACAGTCCATTCCAAGTCCTGAAACAGAGATGGACTGCAAAAGGAAATGTCTAATGCAAAGAAAGATTGAGTGGCTGTATGCACATATGTTTGTATGCGGGTATTCAGGAGACAACTAGACGGTGACAACAAAAAATTTTCGAGCATTTTTCCGCGACTGTCCGTTCTACTGCTGCCCCAGAGCGGATTATGGACGGTAAAATCACCCAAAAGGATAATGGGGGATGGAAGCTGCCTGTACAAGTCTTCTATGCCCTTTTGTGTAATGGATTGCGATCGTGGGAGATAGACTGAGCAGATGGTAACAATTCTGTCGAGGCACACCAGCACAGCTACAGCCTCCAAATCTGTAACTAAATTAACTTCTTTGGCTGGAAGGGACTGCCTTGTAATGATCACTACACCGCCAGATGCACGGTTTGTGTCATATCGATCTTTATCTTTGCGGAAAATACTGTATCTACAGAACGGATTTTGGACATGTGTGTTCAGATAAGTTTATTGAACACAAAAGTGATGTGCTTCTCAAAAAGTTCATGGACACCGTCTAAATTAGAGAGTAGACCACGAAAATTCCACTGAAGGATTGTGTGGCCCGTCATGATAGCGGAAACAAGAAAAAGAAAGAGGGTGTACAACGCTTTGCTCTGCCGACCAGAAAGAAGCATAGCCATTACTGATGGCTGCTAGGTCTTACTCCTCTGGGGAGGAGTAATCCTCAGCTTCCGGGCTTTTCTTCTGGCCCCCGAAAAATCCTTCTCTGATATCTCGGGGAGAGAACCACTCCTCGAGAGGTTTCCTCTTGCTGGTGTCAGAAATGGTGAGCTCGTGCTCCCCAAGGAGAGCTCCGAGCTCGAATTATCATCACAATCCATGGAGGGCCTCTCCACGGAGGGTGATGACGAGGGTAGGACTGCTGTCGCAGTCACTACCGCATTTTCATTATGGGGCTTGGTTTTCACCTCGTCTTCACTTGTTTTTGGTTGTGTTCTACGTGGAGTGTCTGTCTGTGTGTGTACTGTTACCATCTTTGGGGTCTGTTGAAGTACAGTGGAGAAAGATTTCTGAGTAAAGAATGGGGATACCTTTCTTCTTGCTTCGGGGTAGCTGATATTTTCGGTAACCTTCATGCGCAAGGTCTCCTTTTCCAATTTCCACTTAGCGCAAGACCTGGAGTAAGAGGGGTGATAACTGGAGCAGTTTACACAGCAATCAGGCCCTCTACACTCTTTAGTATCATGGCCCTGCTGGCCACAACGAGCGCAGCATGGCGACCCACGGCAGGCATCAGCAGCATGTCCGAAGCGGTTGCACTTGAAACAACGAAGAGGGTTTGGAATGTATGGACGAACCTCTACAGACAGATATCCAACTTCCAATTTATCGGGCAGCGAAGGACGATCGAAGGTAAGAACTACGTTTCTGGTGGTGACATATTCATTGTTTTTCCGTATTTTGAGTTTCCTGACATCAATTACTGCCTCTTCCTTTAGATTTGCAAGAATCTCTTCTACTGGGACGTCAATTAATTCGGCAACGGCTACCACACCACGGCTTCACACACATGTGTTCAGAGTCTTATGTAAGGATGCGAATATCGGGACCCCAAGCATCTCTGTGGTGGTCAGGATCTGTTGGCAGTCTTTTTCCGATGTACACTTGATAAGGAGGTCACCTGATCGTAACTTCTTCATTTCGGTGATGTGGTTGGAGAGGGAGGACACCGCCCTCCCAAAAAAGAAGGGCGACATCTTCCCAAGTGGTACACGTTTGTCTTCTTCCGAAGAACTAGAAGACAACACTATGCATTTGGACAAGAAAAAATGCTCTTTTGGTTTGGAGACTTCGGTCCGGGAGCGTTTTCCTCCCCCGATCGGAGGGGAAGAGAAATATTTAACCATACAGGTTTGATTGCTAGGCATTCCACCAGGTCACCCACACTTCATGCCTATACATGTGGGAAGGTCTAGGAGTTTTCAGAACAACACCCGTCGGCCAGGGCCTGACCAACACCCTGACCACCACCGTTCAAGGTTTCTACCCTTCACCTCACATCCCTTCGGCACGGTACGGTTAACGCCTTGGGACTCGGGGCTGGGGTCCGTGGTGTCGCAACGCACCAAACATCAGCGTACGCTGATGTCCCGCGGGGACTCTCGAAAGTGCAAAATTATACCCTTCTTTGGAGTCAGAATGCATAAACTCCGTGGTGCAAAATTTTAGGCTTTCTCGGAATAAAATAAACTCCCAGCAGGGTTCACACAGAAAATCTGCCCCAAAATTGAAGGATAATTCAAGGATTTCAAGGGGGCTACGGGTCAGAATTCAAGGATGGCTTACATAATAAAATAAATGCGTAATGAATAAAGAACTACGTGCACGGTCTGTGCCGGGCAAGGGTGGGCTTTCGGAAGCCGCAGATGTCCTGACTCCCGCCCTCAATTCCGGGCTTTACCATGGGGCTCAATGGACCAGTCCGAACATGCACCTGACACTTAGCCATAGTGCCCCCCCTCCCCCTGCGGCCCTAAAAATACTGGATCCACCCCTGGTGCCGCGTCATGCCTTTGTGTTATGCCATGAAGGGCATAACACAGGCATAAACTCCCTCTCGACTCCTGTTTCTTTTTTTTTTAAGAGTGTGCAAACACGCAGACACGGGACGGAGAGATCTACCGACTGCCAAGACACCTGGCATCCTTTTTTTTTTTTTAAGTTACCTCGAGTTTGTGGAACCGGGGTATGAATTGGTGGTGGTGGTGAATTCCCCTGAACTCAATATGTTGTGCCACCCCTGGTCATGAGCATTGAACGTTTGTGCCATGAAACCTGGATGAAACCTGGTCAGATTACTCCAATGGCACTGCCAAGCCTTCGAAGTATGGGTGCAGTGGGCTGGCAGGGCCCCTTCATCACCCCCACAGATGTGTGCCTGTACACTCGGATGCCCTGGCCGAAGAATGAGCCCGCCCAGAGCCGCTACCGATTAAATAACGCGTGATGACCACATGACCATACAAGCATCACTGACTTCCACGTGCTGTGCACGTATTGCCAGAGTAGGATATAGGCACTCGCTCTACAGGTTTCGCATCCCTCTTTCGCTTTTGTACATTTTCAGTAAGAAGTGCAACGCACATGTCAGTAGACAATGTTCATTGCATGTGTGCCCTGAACAATGGTATCTGCTCGAAATATATGTTTCCCCATTGAGCATCACTTATAATTTTTTACGCTGTATTTCATTAGATGGCTGAATTTTCCTTAAATGAGTATGTAGGTCACACACATCAAACTACATGCGCTACATGATGTTTGGCCAATTGATGTCCCAGCAAACCATCAATATCCCACAGACCTCCCAAATTAGTCTCATACGTCACAGATGTCACCTGTATCCTCACTACGTCCGCTGTATATCCACCATGAGACGTCACAGATATCCCCCAGCGAATATTCTGTGGATATGCTACGAATATCACTACAATGACGTGTCTTTACATTGCAATAAAGATTTCTTGTGGCAATAGCAGCCATTTCCAGCATTCTCAGAATGCGTGACAATTACATTTTTTTTAATCAAATGTTATAAACTATCTTTAAATAAATAACTTCTCACTTCAGACATGTCCAACAGAGCAAATAAAAAAGCTCTCGCAGAATAAGCTGCCAGTCAATACCGGCTGTTGGTGTAACGTAGAATCTACGTTGTCTAATGTTGACTAATGTTGTATGTAAACAGATAGCGCTGAATCAACGCTGTTTGAACTGTACCTGGTCAATGGTGGATTTTGAGCATGAAGAACAACGTTGATTTTCCACGAGCCACTCAAATGAGAATTTACACAGCAAATATTTGCGTGGATTCCACATTGTATCTTCAACATATTGTGAACCTTTATTACGAATGGAAAAGTCGTTGCGTCTTTAGTCAACATACTGCGCACCCAATTTGTTTTCACTGCATTTTATTTTTACATTCTGATGTGCCGTTCGCATGTAGAGTAAGGCCTGTTTGATGTGGTATTTATCTCACGCATTCCTCCATTAATAATATTCATTTTATACCATCATAGCCATACCCTTTTTAATCATATCTCTAGCGACTCGTCACTTATCGCACCATAGTCAATAAACAAAGGCAAAACAAAATAGTTTACCTTTCCCTCGGGAATTCGCCATCACCATCGACATGCCCCAACCGCCCTTTCATCTAACAGGCGATGCGTGTCGTCGTAGCGAATCGCAAAACCGGAAAAATAAAAATAAGAATAATAATAAAAATAAAATCTAAATAAAAATAAAAATGCAGCAAAGTAATAATAATACGTCCTGTATATGTCCAAATATCTCTGAGATACATTCCTAGAACCTTCCCTGGATCAGCAAATGCGGAAAAAATGCGGGTGTCTGTCTGTCCCAGAGACGTCAACGGGCTATTCAGCCTAGTCCCTGGGATATCCCAAAATCCCAAGTGAGATATCGTGTGGATGTTTCTGAGACAAATCTGGTGTACTGGGGTGTTTTGAAAGCAGCGCGAGCTCTGGATAGCACATAGTACTACTAACTTGATGCTTCCGGCACACGAGAATACCAGTCTGCTCCAATCTGTGTAGTTGTTCACGAGTTCAGCAAATATAATTGTTCATAGATCACTTTGCTTACCAAATAAGTGCAAGCATATGCCGCGTACTGCGTGGCTACGAATTCGGGACGGCCCTTAAGCTACACAGCTGCAGCACTGGCAGGGGCACCGGAATACCCTAAGGTTTCATCAGAGAAGACTTCTTTGCCACCTCTCATGTTGCCAGTATGTGTGAGACTTCCAAACCTGACAACTGAGGCAACAAATACATACGCATACTGGTATGTTAATTATGATGATTGGGAGTTTTGTGGCGCAGCGACAACGCATACTGGTATGTATTTTCCCTTGAAATTTGGGGACTCACGCAGGCCAGCCTGCCAAGGTAGTGAGTCGTGAGCCCCTACAAGCCTCCTGCGTATACGCTACAGCATTACTCCACAAGGGTGGTGCGACTGTGTAGCCCCATGCTTACTCACTACAGAAAAATGAGCTCCTAAGCATGCCCTCCTCGTCCTTTTCTACGTTGTCTTTTCTTTTTCTATTGTGGCATAAGTACGGAGCCCGCGAAAAGCAGCTGTCGCGCCTGTCTAGGCTGCAAATTGCGTTTAGTTCTACGTCATAAGTCGCTGATGCTTTCTTGCCCACATTTCAAAGATCCATTTTCCACCGTTACGTAAATCACCGTTCTCCAATTTCCACATTAAAGGGATTGTGACACTTCCTGGGATCTGCTCAAACGTATCAAACACACATGGGACTCTTGTCACAACACTGTGTGAAAAAAAGAATTTTTGCTCTAGCTGAGCGGTTCACAAACTTTTCCTTGAGTGGGCCCCTTTGCCAAGGTACCTGCTGACCGCCCCCAACTAGAATAAATATAAATATGTATAAATATTTACCAGAGGGCAAAATAATACTGTCTGATTACCTGGTAGCAACTGTTGATCAATAAACTCTACATTATGATTTACTTAACTGTTCACCCATTGTTGTCAAGGTCAAGCCAAGGCTGCGAGGAGGTGGGTTCGAATCCCACCGCCAGCTGTGTTGTCAGGGGCTTTTCTTCGGTTTCCCTCAGCCTTTCCAGACAAATGTCGGCCCAGGGCACACACCAACCCCTCCCATCTCTCCTCTCCTTCCTGCTGTCGTCTGTCTATCTGTCCGCCGCTCAAAGTTATGGTATCAAGTACAGAAGTAAAAAAAAATACCGAATCTAAGTTATGCATACAACCCAAGAAAATTTAGTGCCTATAGGGATGGAATACTCTTTTTGGTGCTTAGCTTCAGTTGTACATATATCATGCTGTTGCATTTCCTGCTCCACACATGGGACAGTCGAGACAGAATCTCGGCATGGGCCCTGTTGTTGGAGGCTCTCTTGGGTGGGTGTTTGTTGTACGGAGGCAACTAGAACTCTTAGGGGCCTCTACAGCTTACTAGAGTAGAGCTTACTACAATTCATGTGACTTGCCTCCGCAATAATACGGTACAGATAATGTTGGCACAAGATATTGTGCAACTGTGTCAGAGAGCTACTCTGCTAAGGTGGAATAAGGTGGTTAAATAAAATTGTTTCTTGAACTGTACAAAATTAGTACTTGGGTAAACATTGGCAGAACGGGAAATAAACCTTTGGCAAAGGGATGATGATGATGATGATTAGTATTTTAATGGCGCAGCAGCAACGGAGGCTATAATGCGCCAAAACATTGTTAAAAATGTCACTAGTTAAAAATGGAATGATAAGGTTAAAACCAGTACATGATACAAATTAGCTCAAGTACTGTGTTTTCAGAAAAACATCGTTAAAATTACAAGGCGTTTAAAAAACCAGTGTCTCTAATAAAATTATAGACTCTACTAAACGGTAAAAGAGCGTCATCACCCAGCAGTAGGGCTGGGTGGAGCGGTAGGTGATTCCTATAAAACTCCTGGAAGTGACGATGGCGAAGAGATTCATACGACGCACAAGAAATAAGGATGTGCAGAACAGAAAGGGGTTCCCCACAGTGTGTGCACTCGGGCGGCTCCTCCCTGTGAAGAAGGAAACTACGGGTGAGGTGAGTGTGGCCAAGTCTTAGCCGTGTCCGGGTTACTGCATGTGCTCTCTTTTCCAAGCTCTGTATAGGGTGTCCTATGTTATTTTTAACCAGGTGGAGTTTATTGCGTATCTGTGTATCCCAATATTCCTGCCATCTTTTGTTTATCGTCCTCTTGAGGTGGGGCTTCAAGTCCTGAAAAGGTACATCAAACGGCGTCACATCAGCAGAGAGCGCAGCAGCGGCAGCTTTGTCGGCAAGCTCGTTGCCTGCTATCCCTCTGTGGCTAGGCACCCAGCAGATGATAAGAGAAAGACCTCTGTTCACTACTCTGCTGGCTATATACTGTGCTCGCTGCACGAGGTGGTTCTTCTGTGGTTTAATGTTACATATCGATTGCAAAGCACTAAAAGAATCTGTGTATATGACAGATGATTCGATGTTATTTTCTAAAATGAAGTTCAGTGCTAAAATGATGGCATAAACCTCTGCAGTGAAGATGGACGTGATGCGCTTTAAGCAGTGCGACCTTGTACATGAACCTGATACCATGGCACAAGAAACACCTGTGCTTGTTTTGGACCCATCTGTATATATTTCAGTGTGGTTCCGAAAACCACTCTTCAGGTGCTCAAATTCCTGTTGTAGCACTAACGAAGGTGTTACATGTTTCTTATACTTTGTAAGGTAGCAGTTATATTTCAGGGGTGGTTGCCATGGAGGTACCCTCGGACTGCATTCGGCGGTCATGTAACTGTAAGCAGTGAAGCCATACAGTTGAATATCATTTGAAATTCGCATGCTAAAGGGTGGGGTAATTGTTGGCCTGTTTAGGAAGAGTTGCTTAAAACGTGTGGTCTTAACGCAGGATAAAGAAAGGTGTTGAGGGTAGCCTCTTATCCTCAGTGCATACAAAATCCCAAGATAGAAGCGACGTTTCGCTAAGGACCACTCATTTGCTTCCACATACAGACTTTCAACAGGTGTCGTACGGAATGCCCCCAGTACAAGTCGCAGTCCCTGGTGGTGGATAGGATTCAAAGCCTTCAGCACAGATTGGCGTGCAGACCCGTATATAATGCATCCATAATCTAGTCGTGATCGGACAATACATGTGTACACGCGATATAGTGTTTCGCGATCTGCACCCCAAGATCTGTGTGACAGGACTTTAAGAATATTTGAAGATTTCAAGCATTTCCCTTTCAGGTTCTTTATGTGAGCTGCAAACGTGAGCTTTGCATCAAAAATGACACCAAGGAATGTGTGTTCCGATCGTACTGCCAGTTCATGTCCATTTACGGTTAGCTTGGGATCTAGGAATACACCTCTTACTCGAGAAAAAGGCACACAGACTGTCTTTTCAGCTGAAAACTTAAACCCGTTCTGCGATGACCATTTGACAAGCTTATTAATTGTGAGCTGGATTTGTCTCTCACACATGGCCAAGTTCGTAGATGAATATGCTATCTGGAGATCATCTACGTACAAAGAGTACATAATTGAGGGTGGAATTACATTGGCGATAGAGTTCATTTTGATAATGAAAAGTGTAACACTGAGCACTGACCCTTGTGGGACACCATTTTCCTGTATGAACAGACGAGGGAGTGATGTACCCAGCTGTACCCTGAAAGTCCTTCCCTGGAGGAAATTAGAAATGCAGCGGAACAGACGCCCACGTATTCCAAAATCGTGCAGGTCCCGGAGGATGCCGTATCGCCATGCTGTGTCGTAAGCCTTTTCAAGGTCAAAAAACACGGATAGGCAGTGCTGTCTCCTAACAAAGGCTTCACGGATGGTGGTCTCTAGTCGAATGAGGTGATCTACAGTGGAACGTCCCACACGGAAGCCACACTGGTATGGAGTGAGGCATTCATTCTCCTCCAGGTAGTGAATAAGACGGTTATTCACCATACGCTCAAAAGTTTTACCAAGACAACTTGTGAGCGCGATAGGTCTGTAACTAGTGGGTATGGAGGCATCTTTCCCTGGTTTGAGGAAAGGGAGGACTGTAGCTATTTTCCAACGAGAAGGGAGCTGTCCTTCTCTCCATACGAGATTGAAGAAATCAAGCAGGCATTTGAGTGATTCAGATGAAAGATGCCTTAGCATAGAGTATGTTATCCTATCTGGCCCTGGGGCCGTGTCCTTGGATGATGGCAATGCTCTCAACAACTCCGTTATGTGAAAAGGCATGTTGTATGCATAATTCTCACCATGGCCACTCGGTATATTCTTCTTTTCGGCAGATGCCTTGACTTTAAGGAAATCTTTACTGTAATGAGCGGAGCTAGAAATGTTTTGGAAGTGTTCGCCCAGTACATTTGCTTGTTCTTCAAGGGTCTCGCATGGTGCTCCATTAACCTGCAATAGTGGAATACATAGGCTGGAATATTCACCCCTAATATTTCGGAGCCTTTCCCAGATTTTCTTCGAGGGGGTATTATAGTTGAGTGATGAAATAAAGTTTCTCCAAGATTCCTGTTTAGCTTTTTTCCGTGTCCACCTAGCCTTGGCACGGGCTCTCTTAAAAGCAAGGAGGTTTTGTGAAGTTGGGTATCTGCGGAAGATTCCCCAAAAGCGGTTTTGTTCCTTCCTTGTCCTTTCACAATCGTCTGTCCACCAAGGCTTGGGGCGCTTAGGAACACGTGTAGACGTTTGCGGAATAGCCTGGCTGGCAGCCTCTATAATTGTGGTAGTAAGTGTTTCGTTGGCTTCTTCAATACTTAACCCACGAAAGGAAGACTCAGACAGTACTGCTTTCTTTTCAAAGGAGTTCCAGTCCGCCAAACGCAGTTTCCAGCGGGGTGAGCGCGCAGTTAATGTATCTGTCTGACCACTTAGTTGCAAGATAATGGGGAAGTGGTCACTTCCCCTTGGGTTCTGCTGGACTGCCCAGTCAAAACAATCAAAGAGGGAGGGACTGCATAGTGAAATGTCCAGACAAGAGAAGCTTTGTGTTGCAGAGTTGATGTATGTAGGCTGTCCTGAATTGAGGAGGCAAACAGGCCTTGACATCAAAACCCTCTCTAGCATTTTCCCTCGACCATCCAGTCTTGTGCTACCCCACAAATGATTGTGAGCGTTTAGGTCACCAAGTATCATGAATGGCGGAGGAAGCTGGTCACAAAGATGCTCAAAGTCCTTTTGTTCGATTGAAATTGAAGGTGGAAGGTACAGTGAGCATAATGTAATGACTCTGTCGAGGCATATTTGTACAGCCACGGCTTCCAGGTCTGTGACAAGAGGAAAGCGGGTTGCAGGTATGGACTGTGGGACAATGACAGCGACACCTCCAGATGCGCGGGTGCTGTCTGTGCGGTCTTTTCTAAACAAATTGTGTCGGCGGAAGGGATTTATACTGTTCTCATGTAGATATGTCTCCTGTAAGCAACAGCCAACTGCCTTTTGTTCCTCTAAGAGGTCATTAATGTCATCAAGGTTGGAAAAGAGACCTCGACAATTCCATTGTACAATATTACCTAGACCCATGAGAAGGAAGACAGAGAGGAGAAGGAGCAATATCTTCATCGTGCCTTGGATGCAAGTACATATCCCTATGGACTGTGTGTACATGAATGTCTTATTCAAGGAGGGGTTATTCTTCGTGGAGGTAATTTCTGCATGTCTTTTGTTTTGCTGCCCCTACCTCGACCAGATGTTTTCTCTCTCTTTTCTTTGCCCTGAGAGAGAACACCTGGCAGACTGGATGACGATTTCTGGGATAAGCAGTCATCGTCATCCAATTCCATGCTTTGTGACATGGTCTGGGATGGTTCCGGCATGGTTCCGTCCCAGACTGAGACTGTGCCATCAACATCATTGGAAGCTGTGGCTATCTCCTTGGTGTGTGCCTGGCAAGCCAGGGTGCTCCCAGGAGACATAGGAGCAGGCGGAGACACTCTCGTGTCTCCACCTTTCTGTTGGGGAGTTTGAGGTAGACACCCAGGAGTCTGGGTCTCTACAGATTTCCTCGGTGGTGCTACTCCCCTGCGCGCCACCTCGGAGAAAGTGCCTTTTCTAGCAAACTCTGCTTGTGCTTTTGCTGCTTGATATGATATGTTTTGTTCTGCTTTGATTCGAAGTATTTCTTTTTCTTCTTTCCACCGGGGGCAAGATCTTGAGTATACTGGGTGGTCGCCCTTGCAGTTTGCACAACGTACTGTGTTCTCACATGATTCTGGTGTGTGACCGTTGCCTGAACATTTTGGACACGTTTCCTGTCCGCGGCAGACCTGTGATCCGTGCCCGAAACGTTGACACTTGAAGCAACGTCGCGGGTTAGGAACGTAAGGTCGCACGTGGCAGTTCAGGTAACCTGCTTTGATGGTTTCAGGGAGTCTGTGTAGCTGGAATGACAGTACGATGTGCTTGGTTTGCATTTCTTTGCCATCGCGACGCATGATTATCCGCCTCGCTGCCACCACGCCATGCTCCCGCAAACCTTCTTCGATCTCGCTGTCAGAACAGTCAAGAAGCTCACTCTCAGAGATCACACCCTTGACAATGTTCAGGATACGGTGTTTTGTGATTGACACTGGAATGTCACCGAGTTTCTTTATACACACGAGAGCTGAACTTTGAGATCTGCTTTCTACCTCAATTTGAATGTCTCCAGATGAGAGCTTCTTTGCTTTGTACGATTTCCCTATGATCTTTTCGATTTCTTTAGCAATGAGGAATGGTGACACTTTCGATAATGGCTTTGTCTCGTCCTCAGCATGGGCCACAAGGAATTTCGGGAACCATGGCTCTGGAGACAGGTCTATGCTGAGCGTGTTCATTGGTCCTTCGGTGCAGCGCCTCTTTTGACGCTGATCATGTTTTTTGGAGCGTACAGAATCCATACAAGGAAAAGAGTGGTTCGGTGCACAGGTGTGTCGCCCACCATCGAGCCCAACCAAGGGAGCGTGCCCGGCACGCTAACACTTTCCTCTGCATTATACCCTAGTGCAGTTTCAGAAGGGTGAAAGAACTGCCCAAGGTTGACCCTTGCCGCCAAAGAAGGTGAGTAAGGAAAGAGAGGGAGGAGGAGGAGATGAAAAGAGAAAGTAAGGAAAAGGGAGATGGCGACTAGCTGAATAATCCTGGCCGGGCCTTCCAGGACCACCCGACTATGGGAAGCAGGGGCCAAAGCGGTGTGTTGCTTTCCCGGAGGGGCCCCGAAGGGTCCTAAACAACCTCCGGGTCCACTCAACCGCCAGGATCCCCCTTTCCCCAGACACGGGAAAGCCACGCACAGCTATACGTGGGGGTCTCCCTCCTGCGGCGACCCAACCGTGAGTGCAGGAGGGGGCTACTGCGGCTGCTGCCGGGCGATGGGGGCGCCAAGTTCCCGACGCCGGGCTTTGGCAAAGGGAACAGATCCCAAAATCATAAATGTATAGCTTGGCTAAACATGTGCCAACTGTGGACAGCTTAATGGCCAAGTTTGGACCACTGTTGGCCCACATTTGTCATGCTGCTTGAGTTACAATGCAGAGTGAACTGGAATATGAACGTGCTAACCAGCACAAATTTAGCCACAGTGCTGCCAACGTCCGAGCATCTTCCGAATGTTTTATCATTAGCAGGGATGGGCAGTATTTAAATACATTGTAATTCAAATACTATTTAAAATATAAATACATGTATTTATATTTTGTATTTAAATACAGACTAGAAAAATGTATTTATAATTATATTTAAATACAAATTTTCGGGTATTTATTCTCGTAAATGCTCTATAAATACCCCTAAATACAGTATATACTGACTTCTACCCTAAAATTGCCCTGCATTTGACCTTTCGCGAAGAAGGGCGACTCTGGAGCACAGTTATACCTTGTTTGCGCTGCATACGCATGTGACAACCATGTAGATGGGGAGTTTTTCACTGTTGTTGCGGACAACGGTCACATCTATCTGATTGCCTTGTTGTACGATTCATCTGTGGAGATGCTGTTCCCCTTTGCGAAACTGGTCGTACAACTGAGCAGAAGATGCCTCAAAGATGCATGCATAATGTAAAAACCCCGAGACTAGGGAACACGAAGGGACAGACACAACACGATTGACACAACACAGCTCGCTTGCTTCCTAGCCATTTTTTCATTGTCAAAGACGCAATCTTCGAGAAACTTCAAATATTAAAATCGTCACGATGGTCTAACAAATATATGTTATTATTGCTCGCTGATTCGTCATGATGATCACCATTATTTCTGTAATTCCAGGTGCCATCTTCCTCAAAGTATTTATGGCAGTAGTTACGGTATTTAAATACTGTATTTATATTTTGTATTTAAATACTAATATTGAAAAGTATTTATGAAGAGTATTTAAATACCCCTTTCAAAAAAGTATTTTGTATTTATATTTAAATACTAAAAAAATGTATTTAAGCACATCCCTGATCATTAGCCATGAATGTTTCTTCTTTTAGAGTTGTCTGCCCAAGGAAGAGCAGCCCATCCATCTCGCACAGACAGAGTAGAGAACAAAAGACACGTGCATCAGCTGAAAAAGACCTCACCACTAACCGGACTTCCAAGAGGTTGCTGCCCCAACCCCTCCATTCTGATGAGACTGAACTGTCAATTCCATCAGTGCTGCCGGTACTGTCATTGTGGTGTTTCATCCTAGCTATGGTATAAGCCTGAGCACAGTTCAGCACTTGTTATCCTTGCAGAGTCCAAAGAATTGGAAAGTCTGTGTAGGCGACTCACAGGAAGTTGGTTAACATCTTAGAGCTATGATGTGGCAGGATATTTTGTCCCATACCAGGTGATATGCCTTTACCTCTATTTTGGTCTTTTCTGTGCTTCAGGTAGGTTGACCCCGAGCCACCTCCCAGGAAGACAGTGGTCAGTAGCCAGCCATTGGCAAGTGTCCGCTAGCCTTTTGGCCACAGGGCTCTTGGCTAACGTTACAGTATTGTAATTCACTCAAGGTGCGACTCAAGAATAGGAAAGGTGGAATGGCTTCATGGGAGGAGATGTTACCTTAATTTGTACTATGATATTGAAAGGTCCCGGTACTGTGTTGAATAAGTCAGGCTAATTACGCTAGTTACTGAATCTAAGGACGTCGGTAAGAAAGCACTTCCAAGCAGTGGTAGCTCAGAGTTATGCGGCGGTTCATCAGTGTACGGATATTCAACGGACAGGGTCTACAGCTAAAAAATGTAGCTAGATTCCGAGTAAGTTTACCTTTCGCGTCGCATCGTTGCCAGCAGCGGATGTCGTAACTGCTGCATTTTTACGGAATCAGTTGCTTCTCCCACTTTGAAAATTTAACACCACGGAACGTGCAACTCAGGTGACAAACGCGGAACGTGGTGCATTTATAATGTACGCCGCTTACGAAGGCGAAGGGCTGGCAACTTTCCGACGAAGTGGAATAATTCTGCAGGACACAAGTCACCAACGGTCTCATCGTCGTCTGTCGAACAGATCAAATTCAGACATGGTGCAGACCGCACGGAACTGTGATGATGATGATGATTTGGGTTTTTATGGCGCATCAGCTACTAAGGTCATAATGCGCAGGGGACTGTGGACTGAACCATATTTCGGGGCAAAAGGCTGGGATGTTCATCACATCTTGTACATCTACACCGTTGCATGTCCGCCTTCAGCCTCGGAGGCACTGGCCGAGCCTTCACGAACAAGCACGGAAATATCTACATCCTTGAAAGCGATGACGGTGGTCTAGTCCCCCGACCTCCATTTGTTTTCCTGTCACACGTTCTAATCAAGGAAACCGATAAGTCAAAACAAAGCAACACATTTTGCAGACTTGGATGGGATTAGCTTTGAGTTTGCGCCTGCCCCATTCATTGTCATTAACTTATTTGTTGTTGTTGTTGTTGTTGCGCCTGCTCAACCAGCTCAAGTCCAATTCGATCCAAATTTCAGGCTAACCTAACAGTGACAACAAAAGGCGCAAAAGTAACCTGAAACGGCAATAAATTATCTCCGTCAACTTTTTATCAATAGGAGATATGCGAGATAGCGCCATCTGTCGAGTGCGCCGCTCACGACCGCCATGGCTAGGGCAGATCTCTCACGAGCTGCAGCGCGGCTTGAGGGGGTTCCGCTAAAGAGGAATCCACGGCCGCAATTTTTGAAGCACGACTTCTCGGTGGAGTACAGAACATTTCGGCGGAATGTACGAATGACAAACAGTTCAGAAGTCTAGTCTCAGCCGCAGAAATATAGTCCTACAGTTTTCCGGTCGATTCCATTTTCAGCGGGATCTAACACAGCATTTATCATCTACGTTCGGCATTTACATTTACTTTGTTTTTTGCAATACTTCACTTTTTAGTTTTAGCTGCTATTGTGATGGTAAGATTAAATGAGATACTGGTGACACTTCCTGGGATCTGTTCAAGCGTATCAAACACACATGGGACTCTTGTCACAACACTGTGTGAAAAAAAGAATTTTTGCTCTAGCTGAGCGGTTCACAAACTTTTCCTTGAGTGGGCCCCTTTGCCAAGGTACCTGCTGACCACCCCCCTGCTGGTTATATTAAAGGGAATATTTTGATGCAGGAGTTTTTCATACCATTTGCCGCACTCTGCCGAGCAATCTCTTCGTTAATGTTTTGAGATTCTGGTAACCACGCCGCCTACTTAGTGGTGCTGCATTTGGTAGTTGTGATATATAATTCGACGATATAGTACTAGGTTTCAGATTTAGATGTTGGAAGGTATCTGGTTCTATCAATGCTGCTTGCTCTCCTTAAGCCACGACCTGACCCGTTTGTCGAGCATGTGACTTCATGGCCAACATTTATTTATGTTACTTAACAAATAAATATTTGATCAACATAAATGCCATGATTCTGAACCTGTAATAAGAGTGGTTTTATCCTACGTTGTTCAACTACAAGAAGTGATCTGCCTTAACACACACACAAACACAAATAAGATTTAAAAGCAAATATTCATAGATGATGTCCTATTCTCGCGTTCTGGCCTATTTAGTGGCTCGACTAATTTCTTTTCTTACTTTGCCTTGTGCACAACAAAACTGGAACACAGTAGAGAACACATGTAGAGACCGCAAATTATTGTGCACAAGCTTATTTGGAGTTAGGATGTACGTCAAGAGAGCGCACTAGGTACATATGCAAAACAATATTCCAATCTATCACATTTGACAATTCACCTGCGGGTTATGATACAATTCACCATAAGTTCAGTGATTTTACAAAAGGAGTCAAATCAGGATCACTCATATCGCATTATGGGTCTGCCTCTCAGGTTCTGCATCAGTGGTGCATAAACGAGCGACAAATGTCTGATTCTAAAGTGACTGCATACTCGTATTAATTCTGCCTGATCGAGAATGTTAAGCTTTACTCGTTAAGCTTTAGTCTGATCCGATAGTAGCCTCAACTACAGGATACCATTTCAGTTTTTTTTCTTCATGTCATTTTCTTCCTAGTGCTCAGTTACAGCGTTTCATGAATACGCACCCTTTCGGCGTTATATTCCTGCTAGTATACAGCTTCGCGCAGCAGTTCGGTGACACCTTCATCATTACTAAATAACATTGTGTTTTGTTCTTCAGAGTTTCGACATAGGAAGTCCTTTTCACGACAAAAAGTTGTGGTAAGCAGACGATTCTTTACTAAGCAGAACGAAAAGCTTGCAGTGTCGCTTACACTATGCTGCCGGCTGCTGCCTTGCTGCACAACAAACTTTTACTAACGCAGTGGTACATGAGGCGCTTACACATAGGATGACAACAGAAGCCCTTTTCAGCTGACACTATTCAATCAAACTTACCCAGGGGCAACGCAAACCGTGTACACGGAACAGCGGGGCCATGCTTTCCAAGCATCGCCTCGACCAAAAATGGCGCGAGCGCGTTTTCGCTAACGGGCAAGAGAGGGCGCTTTATTTCGCATATCTCCTATTGAACTGAATATCTGTAGCTAACACATTTGAAACATGATTTGAAGGAACACTTCAAGACAACTACCGGATGTCTCCGCTTCCGTCAAACATCATCATTCAGTGACGGATGGCGGTTGGCGCGAACTGTGAACACGGTTGAACGTACGCCATGGACGCGTTCCGTCGTCTTTTGATACTTAATTCTGGCCCTTTTTCGTCATTCGTTCATCGAGCCGGTCGCACCCATATCGACCAATGAACGCTATACGCCTCAATGGCGAAGCATGTGAGAGATATACCTTGTTTTAAGCCGCATTTCAGCGTCTTTGTAATGCCGAGGCTACCTAAAAAGAATTTCTATCGGCGGCTGCAGAGGAGTGTTGAACGTAGCTGCCAACTTCTCTCGAGTGATGACCAGGCATCATTCCTCGCATTGGATGAGGTTAATCACGTTCAAAACGTGCCGCTAAATGTGGATGTCAATACAGATGATATCCAACAGCATGAGGACCCCACTGAAGCAATTGAAATTGATTCCGCTCCCTCTCCAGTGCAATATGTAGTACTTCCAGTAGCCCTGTAACTACGTTAGTTGAAGATGTTTCTGGCCTTTCTGATGTGCCGATTAGCACTTACAGTTCTGACAATGTGGAAGGAGGGTCAATGTTAAAGCAGTTGAGGGCTTGGGTACTTACGGGCGTCCACCAAAAGCACGTCACAGCTCTACTTAGAATTTTGAAGCAGCATCCTGCTCACGCGGACCTCCCGAGCAGTGCTAGAGCTCTACTTAACACGCCAAGAAAGAACAACATAATTGAAATGTGTGAAGGAAAACACTGCCATTTTGGGCTGAAGGATGGCCTTGAGTATGTGCTTGGCACTGCAGAGAATGTTCCTGATGTAATTTTTTTGAACGTAAATATCGACGGCCTTCCCGTTGCAAAAAGTACGAAACAGCAGTTCTGGCCGTCTTTGTGCAAGGTTATGAACTATGATGAGCGATTATGAGCCGTTTCGTGTTGGTGTATATCAAAGGCACCTTGCGTGAATGAATTTCTAATGCCATTTGTCAAGGAGGTCAGTGAACTGCTATGCAGTGGGGTAGAACTTGAAGGGAAAAGCACGAACATTAAGATTTCAGGGCTTACTGTGACTCACCAGCCCGGGCGTATGTTCTTGCAGTCAAAAGTCATTCTGGGTACAATAGCTGTAAAACCTGTACAACGGAAGGCGAATATGTAGAAGACAGAGTGTGCTCCCAGAAATAGACGCACAATTGAGGACCAATGAGAGCTTTCGTTCCCGTGAGCAGGAGGAACACCACATTGGCACATCAGTGATAGAAGAGCTACCGACATGGCTGAGGATGTGCCTTTAGATTATATGCATCTCGTTTGCTTAGGCGTGCAAAAAATGCTCCTTCCTTTCTGGTTCAAAGGAAATGGAAGTCACCGCCTCAGTCACACTTTACGTGAAACTGTTTCCGTCAAGCATGCATCTTTTGCGGCTTTTGTTCCGACTACTTTGCATGGAAGCCTAGGTCCTCGTCTGAGCTTGACAGATGGAAGGCTACAGAATTTCGCACGTTCCTGCTTTATACGGGGCCCCTCTCGTTGACATCATCACTGCCTAGAGCTCAGTATAAACATTTTTTGAAGTTGCATGTTGCGATTTCTATACTGCTCAGCCCTAGTCTTTCCCAAATCCACACTGATTATGCAGAGAAGCTCCTCTGTGAGTTTGTAAAGAAACATGGGGAATTTTATGAAAGGGCATCCGTTCCGCACAATGTGCACCGACTGTCTCACCTGGCCAATGATGTACGACATCACGGCCCTCTTGACCACTGGAGCGCATTCCCTTTCGAGAGTTTTATGCAGATGCTAAAGAGATGCCTCCGTAAGCCCGAAAAACCACGGGAGCAGCTCCATAACAGGATCTTTGAACACAGATGCATCCCTCCTCCGGCTACTCACCGTAGAAGGGATGCACATTTGTTCAAAGAAATGTGTAATGAAGCTGTGCCTAATGGA
Source organism: Ornithodoros turicata (assembly GCF_037126465.1). NCBI lineage: Eukaryota > Metazoa > Arthropoda > Arachnida > Ixodida > Argasidae > Ornithodoros > Ornithodoros turicata. The sequence continues at coordinate 30,760 of NW_026999521.1, read as the reverse complement.
TGCCTTCCTCCCCTCTATAAGTAAGTAACAGTACCAGGCCGCTTCCGTATCCGGAACAATGCACGCGACAGCACATGTCTTTTGTATGATGGCACCTTCAAAAAGATTACAGGTGCAGCTGTTAGCGCTTCATCAGGCGAAATATGTATTGTTGGGAGGAGATTTAGGAGGGCAGATGATTTATATACCTACCCATGTGCCTCATCTCTCCTTGGCATTCATGGGGTTTCCCATCTTTCTCGTGAGCACGTGTGGCCTCTGGCATCCGTATGCATGAAATGTGCACTTTTGCCCTTCCGGACAAACACTTATGTGGCATTCCAACTGCCACATAGTGAACAAGCGTAGCAGTTTACCATGTTGCACACATTTTTTGCCCTGCAAGCTAGCCTCATCGTCTGCTATAGTATTTTTCCTTTGAACACTGTTTGCCATGTACAAAAGCCAACGTTTAGGGCTTCCACAGGCTGTGTTAAATGTGTGCAGGTACCCTCCCCATTGCGTATCATCTATTTAGGAGAGCTCTTTTTGTTTTAAATATGTATTGATCACTCCCATGGGAAGACTAATAAGGTGGCTTTTGTAGCCTTTTAAGTATTTGGTTCAAATCAGCATTTGCAATCACAGTAGAGCTGGATGACTTCTTGATCGTCAAGTTTCCTGAGGAAGATAACACTGTTGCGGTTGTTCCAAGCAATTGGATGATTGGTGAAAGAATGTGCTATTGGCCACTACATCGAGAAGAGGCAAGAGTTGGTCTATATGTCCGCAAGCGGAAAGGCCCACAGTCCGGATGGATCAAGCTCACATGTGTGATAGTGGCAAGATGCAGTAAGAATGAAGCGTTTGTTGCTTCTGTATGCCTGAATCTTCTGCTTTGCAGGAACCTACCACCGGGCAAGGCAGATGCTGCCTATATGCTGCCTATGTGCTGAAAACACGTCAGACCTCAATGTAGAGGAAGAGCTTGGTCGTGGCAGGATGAAGCGCAGGGTAATTTTGTCAAGCAGTGATGATGACGTTTCACCACACATTTTCCTGCCAAAACACCACCCAAAGCGTAAGTGAAGTGCTTCTTGTGGCATGGTTCGGATGATGTAGCATCCTGTGTGCACCGAATTGCTAGGGAATGTCAACAGTGATGTCTATGTGAATCCAGCAGCAAGTTTAAAAAAGTTCAACTGAGTGAAATCACATTTCAAGAAAAACAAGCGACCAAAGAAAACCACACGCTTTTGCTTCTTACATGAGGTGTGAGTCAGGGCCGAGCAGCCATGCCAACCAGCTATGCTAACACACTCAGTGATGTTGACTCAGATGTTGACTGTAAGTGTTCTCTCTCTGTTGTCAAGAGCTAGCAGCGTCGATGGACTTAGATAGATCTGGCCATATTGCTCGAAAGGATTATAAACAAACAGATGCTGCCATAAACGTGCTATATAAAGAGGACTGCCTGCTTGGAACACGGGCCACGAAAGTTGATGATGATGGTTGGATTTTTCTGGCGCAAAAGCATCAAGGGCCATAGAGCACAAATACTATGGTAGTGAATGTAGCAAATTAGGTTAAAAACGATGTGGTTTTAAATGATTAGGTTAGAAAAAACGTAAAATGTAGCATAAACAGGGCTGTATAACTTATTATTATTAAATACGAAATATTAAATTATAGTGCACTTAGAAACCCCATATCCCTAAAAAAGCAAAAAAAAAATTCTTGAAAGAGGTATAACAGGTTCATCACCCAGCAATAGGGCCGGATGTAGTGACGTGTGATCTCGATAAAATTCATGAAAATAATGACGACGATGAGGTTCGTGTGATGGACAGGTGATCAGGATATGTAGAACAACGAGTTGCACATCACAGCTCGTACACTGGGGTGCATCCTCCCTGCGTAACAGCAAACCATGCGTCAAGTGTGTGCGTCCTATCCTGAGTCGGCTGAAAATCACTTCATGTGAACGGTTTTTGAAAGAGAAAGTGGAGCTGCCTATGCGAGACGTAGCTTGTTATTTCCCAGATAATCCCAATCTCGTTGCCATGCTTCGTTGATTTTCTTCTTCAGGCCCTTTCTCAGGTCTGGATAAGGAACCTAGAAAGGAGTTAAGTCACCACAAAGAGCAGCTCTTGCTGCAGCATCTGCGAGTTCATTGCCGGGTATGCCAACATGGCTCGGCACCCACCAGAACATTATGTAAAGACCTTTATTGCTAGCTCTGAATGCCAGACATTGTGCACGGCGGACAAGGAGGTTTTTTTGTGTATGCAGGCTGTATATCGCTTGCAAACAGCTGAGGGAGTCCACGTATACAACTGATGATTTGATGCCATGTTGTATGATGCGGTTTAAGGCTAAAATTACACCGTATACTTCAGAACTGAAGATATAAAATATGTTCGCTAAGGCGATGCAACTTTGTACATGTGTCGGTCACCATTGCGCACGAGACGCCGGTTTGTATTTTAGAGCCGTCTGTGTAAAAGGCTATGTGCTCTCCAAAATCTTGTTTCATGGATTCAAATTCCTGTTGGAGCACAACAGATGGATTATCTTGCTTTTTGAATTTTGATAGTGAAGTCTGACACTGTGGAGGTGGCTGCCACGGGGGAATTCGTGCCCCGGTCTCCAGCACAAGAGCTATATTGTGCGAACCCATAATCTTGAACACCTTGCAAAAGACGCATGCTAAGTCGTGGAATTATCGTGGGTCTGTTAATGAAGTGTTGTTGAAAGTGCGTGTATTTAATGCATGAGAGCGCAGGATGATCAGGGTAGCCTCTTATCCTTAATGATTAAGAGGTGGCAAGATAAAACCTTCGTCGTTCTAACGACCATTCGTTGCACTCAATATAAAGGCTTTCTACCGGCGAATTGCGGAATGCCCCCAGAACCAGACGAAGTCCTTGGTGATGGATAGATGATGATGATGCTGATTCGGGTTTTCGTGGCGCATCAGCTACTAAGGCCATAATGCGCCAAATACCACTGAAGACTAGCTAGTTCAAAAGTCAATGTCCAAGACTAAGACGTTAGTATTTAAAATCACAGATCTTTTAAAAACCCAGTATCCCTAAAAAACCTATACACGTTCTCAAAAGGTATAAAACTGTCATCACTCAGCAGAAGCATTGGGTGGAGTGGTGAAAAGTTTCCATGAAAGGAAGCAAAATAACGCTGACGGAGTTGTTGATACGCTGAACACGAGATGAGGATGTGAATTGTCGAAGGCTGTTCCCCACAGTGGTTGCATTCCGGTGGGTCTTCTCCTCGTAGAAGATACCCATGCGTCAAGTATGTGTGTCCCAGACGAAGGCGGGAGGATAGCACTTCATGTAGTCGATTGGCCATACCTGGTGAACTGGTGCCAACGTAGGAAGGGAGTTGCCTCAGGACAGAAGCCGCCGATATTTCGAACAGAGACTGTTCTTCTTCTGGGCACCGTCCTCATCATTGGCATGGTATTTAAAGGGTTAGGTGTGACGTGTTTAAAGGTTCATGCGAATTGTGGGTCAACAGCCCGGAGGGAAGAAAGGTTCCGTACGGGCTTTTACGGCCGGAGTGAATGGCTGCTTTGTTAGAGTGTGGAGGGGATTATGTGAACGTAGTGATCTAGGCTACAGACCGGTTACAAAAGTTTTATACTATGTAGTTTATTATTGGTTTGCCTGTCCCAAGATGTCTGCCAGTCGATACTGACGCATCTTTTTAGACACAGCTTGAGCTTGGTGACGGATAGGATCAAGGCGTCTTAAAACCGATTGACGTGCTGAACCATACACCATAGACAAGTCTTGACCGAACCATGGAAACATAGACTCTGTGAAGAGTTTCTCGATCTGCTCCCCATGACCTGTGTGATTGCACTTCAGAGGTTTCAGGACTTTGTGCATTTTTCTTTGAGGCGTGTGTGGCGCCACCCGGCCGAAGACGAAGTTGATGCGCCACCAGCAGCATATTGCAAGGCGCAAGCCTTAAAGGGACCATGAAATGATTTTCGAGAATTCCGAGTACTCTGCAGGAAACCATTCTCATGATCCATCACTATCGTACACACATCGACTTCTAACCGTATTCAGTACAACGGGGGCGCGGTTATCAGACAAAAATAGCAGGGCGTGACCGCTGGATATATGCCTTCGAAGTGGACTTACGTCATCGCCATCCAATCCTCTCAGCCAACTGTGAACGACGAGGAGGACACACCCCGCCGGACCACGTGGATGCATGGTTTCGGTTTGGACAACAACGACGACGTAAATCTCCCGTCGAAATCACTCGAAATATGGCGAAAGGCAAATTATCAGCAATGGTCTATGCGTCTAAGCGTCTATGGATCGTTCTGTACGCAGCAGCTCGTAAAATGTCACCGACGAAGGTATGTTCTGACGAAGAAGAAGTTCAAACAGGAAAACGTGCTCCGGTAACCATGCTGACAGTCAACGGCTATATTACATTTCTCGTAGGATTCTGTGTCAACGGTTAGTTACATTCTTGTGTCCAAGTCAAATTAAAACATATTTCGTGACGAAGTATGCAAGCTTGTTTGAAAATTTTGCACTTTGCTCGCAAAAGCCCGTCACCGAATCGGCAACATGTTCTGTGTATGATGTCACGGCCAGTTCGCCTCTGAGGCGGGCCGTAGTAGCTGCCGTTCACGCCTGTGGTAAATATAGAATATTTTCGCTATTTCTACGATTTTCAACTTCATATTTCACAGAGTGAATGCTCTAGTACAGGGGAACTAATTAAAATGATGGTGGGCTTGTCAAATATCGTTTCATGGTCCCTTTAAAGGGGCCGTAGACAGACCACCAAACATGATGATGATGATTAGAGTTTTTATGGCGCAGCGACTACAAAGGTCATAATGCACCAAACACGGTTATAAACACATATGAATCAAGTTATCAGAACAAGGTGACTGAAATTCAACCTAAAAATATACTGATGTAGTTAAAAGAAGTGTGTGTAAAGTTTTCTTGCGAAAAGTAACTAAAAAGCTATAGGCTCCCAAGCAGGCCTATGTCCATAAAAAAGTTCTGAACATTCTCAAAAGGAATGACAGGCTCATCACCCAACAGCAGTGCTGGGTGAAGAGGTGTACAATGCTTGTAGGATTCAGTGAAGTAGCGCTGCCGATGAGGTTCGTGTTGTGGGCACGTGATAAGAACGTGAAGAATTGAGAGCTGCTCGTTACAATGGGTGCACTGCGGTGGCTCCTCTCCACGAAGTAGGTGGCCGTGCGACAAAAATGTATGCCCAATTCTGAGCCTGTGTCTCAGCACCTCCTGGAGGCGTTGTTGGATTGCATGTACTTTATGCCCTATGTGTGGTTTTGTGAGATGAAGCTTGTTCCGAGTTTGTTCATCCCAGAACTGCTGCCATTTTTCATTAATGGCCTTTTTTAATGCACGTCTGAAGTCATGGAAAGGGATGTCGAATGGGGTAATTTCTGATGAAAGAGCTGTTGCTGCGGCTCGGTCTGCGAGTTCATTTCCTGGGATATCCACGTGACTGGGCACCCAACAAAATGCTAAGTTATAACCTCTGTTTAGTATCCTATTGGCCAAAGAACGTGCTCTATGAACTAGAAGGTTCTTAGTCCGCTGCAGACTACTCATAGAGCATGCAGAGAGCTAAGAGAGTCTGTGTAAATTACTCCAGATTTAATACCTGTTTGCAATATAAAATTAAGTGCCAAGATCAGTGCGTATACTTCAGCAGTAAAAATGGATGCTGCTGGATTTAAACGGTGCGACCGTGTCACTGCTGCAGATACCATGGCGCAGGAGACGCTGTCAGCAGTCCGTGACCCATCTGTGTATATTTCAGTGTGGTCGCCAAAGGAATGCTTTAATTCGAAGAACTCTTGCTGAAGGACCAAGGGCGACGCATCCTTTTTATTGTATTTAGTTAAGGAGTAGTTGAACTGTGGTTGTGATTGCCAAGGAGCACTTTCGTCACCCTGTTCTAGGATCCAGGAATCCTGATACAAAAAGTTATAAAACTCTTGATACTGCAAGGCTCGCATGCTAAAAGGCCGTACCACTGATGGTCTGTTTACAAATAGTCGCTGAAGCCGTGTGCCTTGGACACAAGGCAGAGCTGGATTCTGACGATGGCTTTTAATTTTAAGACCATAAAGAATAGTGAGGTAAGCCCGTCGCCTGTCCAAAGACCACTCACTGGACTCGACGTACAAACTTTCCACTGGTGAGGTGCGGAAAGCTCCAAGAGCTAACCGCAGGCCCTGGTGATGTACTGGGTCAATTAACTTGAGGACTGACGTACGAGCAGAACTGTAAACAACACAACCATAATCCATCTTGGACCGAATTACTGATGCATATATTTTGTGGAGGGTTGTTTTATCTGCTCCCCAAGACCTGTGAGCGATAACTTTCATGAGATTTAAAGACTTTATGCATTTCGCTTTTAGTTGTTTGATGTGCGGCAAAAACGTAAGCTTTCTATCAAAAACCATTCCCAGAAATTTGTGTTCTTCTCGGACAGCAATGTCCTTACCATTCATGGAAAGTGTGGGGTTTGGAAGTAGTCCCTTTTTCCTGGTAAACAGAACGCAGATAGTCTTTTCCGAAGAGAACTTGAATCCATTCTGGTCTGCCCATTTAACCAATCTGTTTATTGCTAGTTGTAACTGCCTCTCACAAGTTGCCAAATTTGCAGACGAGTAAGAGATTTGAATGTCATCAACGTACAGCGAATACGATATAGACGGAGGAATTCCAGTGGCTATGGAGTTCATTTTCACAATGAATAATGTCACACTAAGCACGGAGCCCTGAGGAACTCCATTCTCCTGTAGAAATGGTTGTGACAGAGTGCTGCCCAGTTGGACCCTGAAAGTTCTATCTTGGAGAAAGTCAATTACGCAGCGTAAAAGCCGGCCCCGTATCCCTAAAAAGTACAGATCCCGGATGATACCATACTTCCACACGGTATCATATGCCTTTTCTAAATCGAAGAATACTGAGGCACAGTGATTCCGCCTGACAAACGCTTCTCGGATTGTAGTCTCCAAGCGAACAAGGTGGTCTGTAGTTGAACGTGCAGCTCGGAATCCACATTGGTACTTATCCAGACAGTTATTGCATTCAAGATAGTATACTAGTCGGTTGTTGACAATTCTTTCGAATGTTTTGCCCAAACAGCTGGTGAGGGCAATGGGCCTGTAGCTCGTGGGATTTGATGCTTCTTTGCCAGGTTTCAGAAGTGGGATTACAGTTGCTACCTTCCATGCTGTTGGCATCTGCCCGTCATCCCAGACTTTGTTGAAGAAGTTTAGAAGACACCCTTTAGATTCCTCTGATAAGTGGGCGATCATGGAATAGGTGACCCTATCTGGACCAGGAGCACTGACCTTCACTGAGGACAATGCTCGCTGGAGCTCTACCATTGTGAACGGCTGGTTGTATGTATAATTTTCACCGCAACACAGTTGAAATGACTTGTTTTTCTGCACAGTTTTTTACAGACAAGAACGTTTCGCTGTAATATGCAGAACTGGAAACATTTTGAAAATGTTCACCTAGGAGGTCCGCCTGTTCGTCTAAACTCTGACATGGAACACCATTGACTTGAAGGAGAGGAATGGAGAAACTCTGGTAGTCTCCTTTAATTTTCCGGAGCCTATCCCATACTTTCTTTGACGGGGTTCCATGTGTTAAAGAAGAAACAAAGTTGAGTCAAGAAGACCTTTTTGCTTGCTTTCGCGTCCACCTTGCTTTGGCACGTGCTTTTTTGAAGGCAAGAAGATTCTGTGATGTGGGGTATCTACGAAAGGTACCCCACGCACGATTCTGTTCCTTTCTAGTTTTTGCGCAGTCGTCAGTCCACCAAGGTTTTGGACGCTTGGGGAGCCGACCCAATGTCTGTGGGACCGATTGTTTGGCGGCATCTATGATTGTGCTTGTAACAAAAGTGTTTGCCTCTTCGACTGACATGTGTTCAAAAGAAGAGGACTGGAGGTTGGCTTCCCTTTGGAACAAACTCCAGTCAGCCTGTACTAGTTTCCATCGGGGTGGTCGTGTTGTGAGTGTATTTGTAGCGCCACACAATTTCACGATGACAGGAAAGTGGTCACTTCCTCGAGGATTGTGTTCAACTGCCCAGTCTAAACAGTTAAACAGGGAGGGACTGCACAGCGAGATATCTAAAGAAGAAAAGCTTTGTGTCGCTGCATTGACGTAAGTAGCTTGCCCTGTGTTGAGCAAGCAAATTGACCTTGACATCAAAACCCTTTCCAGCATTTTCCCTCTGACGTCTAACCTTCTGCTGCCCCACAGGGGGCTGTGAGCATTCAGGTCCCCAAGAATAAGGAAAGGTTGAGGCAGCTGGTCGCAAAGATGCTCAAAGTCTCTTTGGTGGATTATTCCTGAAGGGGGCAGGTACAACGAACACACTGTAATGACCCTGTCGAGACATATTTGTACAGCTACAGCCTCAAGGTCTGTAACAACTGGAACGGAACTGGAAGGAATGGACTGCGGAGTGATCAGAGCCACACCTCCAGATGAACGTGAGGTGTCCGTACGGTCCTTTCGAAAAACATTATATCTTCGAAATGGGTTAATACTTTGCTTGTTCAAGTATGTCTCTTGCAAACAGAAACAGACAGCTTTATGCTTTTCAAGAAGGTCATGTATGTCATCTATGTTGGTGAAGAGGCCTCGACAGTTCCATTGTAGAAGGACCTGTCCCATGAAAAGGATTGTGGTTAAGAAAAACAAAGAGACTTTGACCATTATGTGCATTTAAGGAGGCGGCACCCTTGGTGGGGGCTGTTTCTGCTGGTCCGTGGGTCTGTTGCCTCTGCCTCTACCACTCGATCTCTCGCGTTTCTCTTTTGATTGCGAGAAAGTGCCTGGGAGACTCGAAGACGACTTTTGTGAAGCACGGTCTTCGTCGTCGAGCTCCATGTTAATAACAGGTACCTGGGATGGATCTTTGAGCAATCCATCCCAGACGGATGCCGTGCAAGCAACCTCAGCTGAGGCCGCTGCAGGCATAGAGGAAGTAATGAGACCAGAAGGAGAAGGAGACACTTCCGTAACTCCCTCCCTCTGAGGGGGAGTGTGGGGTGGAGGCCCAGCAGTTTGGGTCTCCACAGACCTCCCCTGTGGTGCCACTCCCCTGCGCACCACTTCGGAGAAAGTGCCCTTTTTCCTGAACTCTGCTTGTGCCTTTGCATCTTTGTACGATATATTTTGTTCTGCCTTGATTCTAAGAATTTCTTTTTCATCTTTCCATCGGGGGCATGACCTGGAGTAGACAGGATGATCACCTTTACAATTTGCACACCGCACTTCATTTTGGCAGGATTCTGCTGTGTGGTCTCTACCTGAGCATTTGGGACATGTTTCCTGTCCACGGCAGACCTGAGACCCGTGTCCGAAGCGTTGACACTTGAAACAACGCCGCGGATTAGGGACATAGGGTCGCACGTGGCAGTTGAGGTAACCAGCCTTGATGGTTGTAGGAAGCTTGTGTAGTTGAAAGGATAGAACAATGTGCTTTGTTGAGATTTCTTTGCCGTCCCGACGCATCACTATTCGCTTTGCTGCCACGACACCCTCTTCCCGCAGGCCTTCCTCAATCTCAGACTCGGTGCACTCGAGAAGCTCAATTTCTGAGATCACGCCCCTGACAATATTGAGGTTTCTGTGTTTTGCGATAGATACCGGTATGTCCCCAATTTTCTTGACCGCTTGGAGGGTCGAGCTTTGCTCCCTGGTTTGAACCTCGATTTGAAGGTCCCCAGATGACAGTTTTTTTTGCAGTGTAGGTCTTTCCAATTGATTTTTCTATTTCCCTGGCAATGACAAACGGTGATATCTTAGAGTGTGGTTTTGCCTCGTCTCCAGAATGGAGTACTAGGAATTTCGGAAACCATGGTTCTGGAGATAGGTTGAAAGAGTTCACTGATGCTTCGGTGCAGCGCCGCTTATGGCGCTGATCTTGTTTTTTTTTAACGTGAAGAATCCATGCAAAGAAAGAAATGGTTCGGTGCAGCAGGTGTGTCGCCCACCATCGAGCCCAACGAGGGAACGTGTCCCACACGTTAACACTTGCCTCTGCACTATACCCTAGTGCAGCTTCTGGAGAGTGAAAAGACTGCCCAAGGTTGACCCTTGCCGCCAAAGAAGGTGAAGGTAGGAGAAGGATGATAGTGAAGGGGTAGAGAAAGAAAAAGTAATGAAAAGGGAGATGGCGACTAGCTGAATAATCCTGGCCGGGCCTTCCAGGACCACCCGTCTATGAGAAGCAGGGGCCAAAGCGGTGTGTTGCTTTCCCGGAGGGGCCCCGAAGGGTCCTAAACAACCTCCGGGTCCACTCAACCGCCAGGATCCCCCTTTCCCCAGACACAGGAAAGCCACACACAGCTATACGTGGGGGTCTCCCTCCTGCGGCGACCCAACCGTGAGTGCAGGAGGGGGCTACTGCGGCTGCTGCCGGGCGATGGGGGCGCCAAATTCCCGACGCCGGGAGACCACCAAACATTTCTGAAATAATGATACCCCATGAAAGAACGCAGATCATAATACCCAAATATACATTTCGTTCGGCTCGTGCCAGCTCATTGACCCATATAACTGCTTTCAAAGATGAGTAACCAGCGAGCCTCTCTCCACCACGCATACGTCACATGGCTACGTAGCGTTTTGCCGTCCAATCGGGGGGCCGAGCTGCGCACATGACGTTTCAAATTACCAGCCAATAAACGTACTTCGTTATCAGCTGTGAGTCGGAGCGCTCAGTTTGTTTGCGTGAAACGACGTTTTGCGCTCCGTGGTTCCGAAATTCAACGTCATGACATCTTCAGCATCTCCGGCTGGCGCAAACGTCAACAGCTGGGCTGCTATCACATGACGCGATTCGAACCCGGGTTCCTCCCAGTCACGACGTGACATGGCCAGCACGCTATCCACTGTACCACGCGAGCTGGCGACGCGATGCCGCGTGGATCAAATCAAAGTACGGCAGCCCAGTTGTCGGAACCATTCGAAGATGACGAAGATGTTCCATCGCGCATCTGCCCAAGATTCCGGAACTGTAGTCCCGGATATTCATTCGCGCAGGTGGTGTGCTGCGTGCTACTGCCCAGAAAACATAGTGCGCGTATGATACCTAAATTAAACGCATTTCGTTCTCAGTTTGAGGCCGTAACTGTTTAGATTTTGAACAGAAGAGGATTCACGTTCATCTAGTCCAATTCCGCATTTGAAATAAAATCATACGTGGAACACTCAATCGTAATTGGTGGGGAAAGCGCTACGTCAAAATGACGTAAAGTTAGAGCGCGGGGCGGAGCTAAAATGCGAAAGAGTGCAGTGAATGTTTCATCCGTATGCAAGCGCCTTTTGTTTTTGAGCGTTAGTAATTGCAAGGAGTTTTCACTGACTAAGTTCCAACAATATAACACAAAGAAATGTGCACCTTTTGTACCTTTTTACGGCCGCTTTAAGGGGGTGTGACCCTTGGCGGGGGATGCCTGTTTCTCTTTCGACTTGCCTCTGCCTCGACCTCCATGTTTTTCTCTTTGCTCCTTCCCTTGTGAAGGAGCTCTCTGGACCAGAATGCTTGGAAGGCTTGACGATGATTTCTGCGACATGCAGTCATCATCGTCAAGCTCCATTGAGTGTGTGGCAGTCTGACATGAGATCTCAGTGAGCCCATCCCAAACTGAAAGCGCACCATCAACCTCCGTAGAGATTGTGGCGGGAGCCGGCGGAGGCGAACCCTCCGCAGACTTTTCTTGTATTTGGGGAGTGCAGAGTGGAGGCCCACGAGTTTGGGTCCCCACGGATACTCTGAGCGATGCCACTCCCCGGCGCACCGCTTCAGAGAAAGATCGTCTTTTCTGAAACTCCATTTGTGTCCTCGCTGCTTTGTATGTCAGCTGCTGCACAGTTTTAATTCTCAAGATTTCCTTTTCGTCGCTAAAGCGTGGGCAACTTCTTGAATAGGATGGATGATTGCCTTCGCAGTTGACACAACGGAAAGTGTTCTTACACGACTCTGGAGTATGGTCATTGCCATCCCCCGCGCACTTGGGGCAGATCAGGTGCTCACGGCATACTTGGGAATGGTGGCGAAATCTCTGGCACTTGAAACGTCGACGCGGGTTAGGTATATAGCGTCGGACGTGGCAGTTTACATACCCAGCCTTTATTTCTGTGGGGAGCGTGTGCAATTGGAAGGATAAGATTATGTGACTGGTTGGTATTTCTTTGTTGTCCCTGCGGATCGATATGCGTTTGGCACTGATCACCCCTTGGTCTTTTAAACCCTCCTCAATCTCTGTTTCGGAGCACTGCAGTAGCTCCTCACTAGATAATAACGCCTCGGACTGTGTTGAGTGTGCGGTGTGCAGTCACTGGAACTGGAATATTACCAATCTGTTTTACTGACAATAGTGCTGAGCTCTGCTGCCTGCTCTGGACCTCAATGTGGATGTCACCAGTTCTCTTTTATTTTCTTTTTTTCTTGCACTGTACGCTTTACCTATTACTTGTTCAAGAGTTTTAGCGACGATAAAGAGAGAGACAGTAGCTAGTGGTTTTGTCTCATCTTCAGCATGAAGGATCAGAATTTTCGGGAACCATGGTTCTGGAGATGAACTAAAAACTGCAAAGTTTCCACTTCGGTGCGGTGCCTTTTGTGGCGTCGATCATGTTTTTTAGGGTTTGAGTTATCCATAAAGTGGGGGAAGTGATTCGGTGCAGCAGGTGTGTCACCCACCATGGAGCCCAACGAGGGAACGTGTCCCACACGTTAACACTGCCTCTGCACTATACCCGAGTGCAGTTTTCTAAAGGAAGAAGTACTGCCCAAGGTTGACCCTTGCCGCCAAAGAAGGTGAAAAGAGGGACAAGTAGGCGGGAGGAGAGAGATAAAAAAAGAAATGAAATGAAAAGAGAGATGGCGAGTGGCGACTAGCTGAATAGTCCTGGCCGGGCCTTCCAGGACCACCCGTCTATGGGAAGCAGGGGCCAAAGCATAGATGGGTAGAAATCCAGCGAACCGGTAGAGATGTAGGAAGGGAGTTGCCTCAGGACAGAAGCCGCCGATATTTCGAACAGAGATTGTTCTTCTTCTGGGCACCGTCCTCATCATTGGCATGGTATTTAAAGGGTTAGGTGTGACGTGTTTAAAGGTTCTTGCGAATTGTGGGTCAACAGCCCGGAGGGAAGAAAGGGTCCGTACGGGCTTCTACGGCCGGAGTGAATGGTTGCTTTGTTAGAGTGTGGAGGGGATTATGTGAACGTAGTGATCTAGGCTACGTTCACATAATCCCCTCCACACTCTAACAAAGTCTCTGTTCGAAATATCGGCGGCTTCTGTCCTGAGGCAACTCCCTTCCTAGAGGCCAAAGCAGTGTGTCGTTTTCCCGGAGGGGCAGAAAGGGTCCAAACCGACCTCCAGGTCCACTCAACGGCCAGGATCCCCCTTTCCCCAGACACGGGAAAGCCACGCACAGCTATACGTGGGCGTCTCCCCTCCTGCGGCGACCCAACCGTTGGTGCAGGAGGGGGCTACTGCGGCTGCTGCCGGGCGATGGGGGCGCCAAGTTCCCGACGCCAGGACTTGCAATCTTTTGTGTTTGTATTTGTAACGCACGTTGGTTGAAATAAAGTAAAGAAATATAGTAATTTTTGATGCCATAAGTGTGTTTTAAGCACGAAAATCAACATTTCCGAGGTGTCCCGAAAGACGGCTGGGAACGAAACTACAGTTTCATTTGAGGACGGTTTCTCGAGGAGCGCCTTGGCGGAGGAATCCCCGAAACGGGTTCATGAAACGCATGGGCTCTTCGAGTGGAGGAGCGGCACTCTCCTCCACTCGTTGGAGTTGAGGCGGAGCGTCGAGTCGAGGCTTATTAATGAATGCGGCGGTAAGAGTGGGTTCAGGGAACATTCCCCTTACTCTAGAAAATGGAACACAGGCAGTTTTGTCGGCTGAAAATCTAAACCCATTTTCGTTTGCCCACTTGCTCAGTTTATTTATACTGAGCTGTAGTTGCCGTTCGCATCTGGCCAGGTCAGTGAAACAGCATGATATTTGTAGATCACCCACATATAAGGAATATGCAATAGCAGACCTCTGTGGAATTGCATTCACCACAGAATTCATTTTAGCTATAAACATAGTATAAACAATGTCACACTCAGCACAGATCCTTGTGGTACACCATTTTCTTGTATGAAAGGTTGTGGTAGTACTGTGCCAAGTAGGACCCTGAAGGTCCTCCCCTCAAGAAAGTTAGCAATGGAGTGAAAAAGACGGCCCCGTATCCCGAAAGCGTGCAGGTCACGAAGGATACCGTAGCGCCACGCAGTTTCGTAGGCCTTTTCTAGGTCAAAAAAGACCGATAAGCATGCTGCTTTCTTACAAATGCTTCCCGGATGCCTGTTTCTAAGCGAACGTGATGATCAGCTGTAGAACATCCGACTCTGAAGCCACACTGATACTTACTAAGGCACTGGTTTTCTTCTAGATAATGGACAAGATGGATATTCACCATCCGCTCAAACGCGGACACGCCGACCGCTTCTGTCCACGCTACCGAACCGACCGACCCGCAACGACCCGACTGCTCACTGATCATCGCATCCGCCCACCGACCCACCGCTTCATTTCATGCATCTCGACGCTCATCCCCTGCCAGCCGCGACACCAGAGCAACGTGCTTGCCTGCCGGTTTCGGCAGTCGCGGTAGCCGACGCCACGGCACGTTTCCAGCCGGCGTCTCGGCAGCCGACACGGCTAACGCAGCATCGCTATTCGCTATCGCTATGAAATCGCTATCGCACAGCTATCGCAGCATCGTTCCTGGGATCGACCCTACGAGCTCTCGCTCCCGTGCCGGTTGCGGCACCCCAGGCCACGATTCCACCGCCCAGACCACGACTTCGACGACGTCAACGTTCATCTCTTGCAAACCTCATCTCGGCCGCTCCCGCCCCACTCATCGACCTCTGCATGCAGCGTGTGCTGTGCCGCCCGTGGACATGTCCAGCAGTGCGCGTCATCCACGGTCGCTCTTGCTCTCTCCCTCCGGTATAGATGTGATTCTTCGATATTTCTTATCGCCGCTCCGCGTCTGAGGGGGGAGCACTGTAGCGGGCCGTGGACAACTACGAAGATGGCCACGCGCCTGGAGCACCTGCCTCAGTTCCACCGGCGCGGCCATGGAGACAGGCCACCGTCATCGCCTCTCCGTGGCATACCATCATCGCCGGTCGGGACTCGTGTAGAGGAAGACCATCGTCCTCTACACCATAATGGAGATAATAAGAGGGATGTGTACAGACCAGTCCGCATGATGGAGAGTAGTGTGCTGTTCAAGTTAGAATAGTGTTTAGGGAGGTTGTACCCTTCTCAGTGGTTGTTTTGGCTGCTCATGAGCTTTGATTCCCCTACCTCTTCCGCTACTTTTCTCTCTCTCTTCTCCTTCCCTTGTGGGGAACACCAGAAAGACTCGATGATGACTTTTGTGACATGCACTCATCATCATCGATGTCCATGTTTTGGGTAATGCTTTGGGAGGGGCACTTTGTGCTACCGTCCCAAATGGATGGAGTGCCATCGGCCTCTGAAGTGGTCGTGGCTGTTTCATTCTGCGCGGTCGTTCGACCAGGCGCAGTTCCCGGAAGAGGCACTTGCGTGTCCCTTACTTCTGTTTGGGGAGCGTAGGGTGAAAACTCAGAATCCTGAGAACAGGTCTGAGTTTCCACCGACTTCCTCAGTGGCGCCACTCCCCTGCGCACCACGTCGGAAAAGGTTCCTTTCTTGCCAAAGTCTACTTGTGATTCCGCTGCTCTGTATGAAATATTCTGTTCAGTCATTATTTTCCGTATGTGCTTTTCTTCATGCCAACGAGGACAGGACCTGGAATAGACGGGGTGACGACCTCGGCGGTTCGCACATTGCATTTCGTTGTGACAAGATTCTGGAGCATGGTCCTTGCCAGCACACTTTAGACAGGTCGCCTGCCCGCGACAGACTTGAGAACTGTGTCCAAAATGCTGACACTTAAAGCATCTCCTCGGGTTAGGGATGTATGACCATACCTTGCAATTCAGGTATCCTGCCTTGATGGTTTCAGGAAGTGTGTGTAACTTGAACGACAGAACAATATGTTTTGTTTGAAATTCTTTACTATCTCTTCGCATTACTATGCGTTTCGCGGAAATTACGCCATGTTCCTTAAGGCCGTCTTCGATTTCAGACTCAGAACACGACAGAAGGTCGTCTTCTGAGACAACACCTTTTATGGTGTTGAGAGTTCGATGGGACGTAACAGATACTCTGATTTCTCCTACTTTCTGAAGAGACAGGAGTGCCATACTGTGTTCTTCAGTCAGGACTTCTACTTGGATGTCACCATTACTTTGTTTTTTAGCTTTGTATGTTTTTTCCTATGGCTTTTTCAAGCTCTTTAGCAATTAGAAATGGAGATAGCTTTGTTAGTGGTTTGGTCTCATCATCTGTATGTATCACGAGGAACTTGGCGAACCAAGGCTCTGGTGTACAGTCCAGTAATTCAGCTCTCAATCTTTCGGTGCGGCTCCTCTTCAGGCGCCGATCTTGTTTTTTCGAAAGTTGAAGACCTATAAGAAAAGGAAAAGTTATTCGGTGCAGACTGTGTGTCACCCACCATGAAGCCCAACTTAGGGAACGTGCCCCGCACGCTAACACCTAACTCTGCACTATACCTTAGTGCAGGATTTAAAAGAAAGAAAGGACCACACAAGGTTGACCCTCGCCGTCAAAGAAGGCGAAAAAGGAAAGATGAGAAGGGAGGAGACAGAAGAAGAAAGTGGTAAAAATGGGAGGTGGCAACTAGCTGAATGGTCCTGGCCGGGCCAATCAGGACCACCCGTCTATGGGAAGCAGAGGCCAAAGCGGTGTGTTGCTTCACCGGAGGGGCCCATAAGGGTCCAAAACAACCTCCAGATCAGCTCAACCGCCAGGATTCCCCCTTTCCCCAGACACGGAAAAGCCACGCACAGCTAGACGTGGGGGTCTACGACTTCCTGAAATGCTGGCATCTACAGCCTCGTCTACATGCAAGGATGAAATTCTCTTCCGAATGCAAGCTTAATTATAAAAGAAAAAGCTATGGCAACATTTGTTGAAGTGAATTAGTGCACCATTATCGAAGACTTAACACCCGTCTGTGGGTGCTGAAACTAAAAATAACAAAATAAATAGGTCCTTCTGTAGCCCCCTCCCGCATTTACGGTTGGGTCGCCGCGGGAGGGAGACCCCCCACGTCTAGCTGTGCGTGGCTCTCCCGTGTCTGGGGAAAAGGTGATCCTGACGGTTGAGTGGCCCCGGCGGATGTTTAGGACCCTTAGAGGCCCCTCCGGGAAAGCAACACACTGCTTTGGCCCTGGCTTCCCATAGACGGGTGGTCCTGGAAGGCCCGGCCAGGGCTATCCAGCTTAGTCGCTGCGGTGGCAAGGGTCAACCTCGTGCAGAGCTACCCGCCTGCGCCTGGGTATAGTGTGACGGCACGTGCCACCGTGCGGAGCACGGTCCCCTGGTTGGGCTCGGTGGTGGGCCTCCGCACTGAATCACACACACAACATACGTGGCAAATAAACCCCTTAAAAACCCCCACGATCGGCGCCTGAAGAGGCGCTGCACCGAAGAGCATCCAACAATTGAGTTTTTCCACCAGAAACAGGCAGCATGGTTCCCCAGAGTCCTCGTTATACACGCAGATGAATCGATCCAGTCACTGTCAAAGCTGTCTCCATTTGCAACTGCTAAAGTACTGGAACAGAGCATTGGAAAAAAAATTACACTGCGCGAAAGCTCCGCTCTGGTGACATCCAGGTGGAGGTTCAAGAAAAAGAACAGAGCGTGTTCCTTCAGTCCTTGAAGGCAATTGCCGGCATACCTGTCACGGTCACTCCGCACAAGACACTAAACATCGTGAAAGGCGTCATTTCAGAGGAGGAGCTCCTGATGTGCTCCGACTCTGAAATTGAGGAGGGTCTCAGAGAACACGGAGTGGTCAGTGCACGAAGAATAATTACGCGTAGAGATGGCAACGAAATACCAACAAAACATGTCGTACTATCATTCCAACTTCACACCCTTCCATCTACAATACATGCTGGCTACCTCAACTGTAATGTACGGCACTACGTGCCAAACCCAAGGCGCTGTTTTAAATGCCAGCGCTTTGGGCATGGCTCACAGACATGCCGTGGACAAACAACATGTGCAAAGTGTGCAGGGAAAGACAACCAGTCGCCAAAATGTGAAAATGCTGTGAAATGCATCAACTACAGTGGCAGCACCAGCTCCGGTGGCGCAGCGGTAACGCGTGCGCTTGGAGACTGGGAGGTCCGCGGTTCGAATCCGCGGGCCGGCTGTGCCGTCTGGGGTTTTTCCTGGGTTTCCCTCAGATGTGTAATAGGCGTATGCCGGCAGAGTTCCCCTGAAGTCGGCCCATGGACGCAGCTATCCTCCCCCCGAGCGGATTCCGCTCGGTCTTCCATTTCACCCTTTCCTCTCCTCCTCTCCACCACCTTTCCCTTCCCGAGAAACATGCCGCCTAATCTGGCAGGCAGACCTCTCGGGTTCCTCCCAACGACACTCCTCCTCCTCCTCCTCCTCCTGCAGTGGCAGCCACCCAGCATACTCCAGGTCCTGCCCACAGTGGAAGGACGAAAAGGAAATCCTGAAAGTTAAAGTTGAGCAGAATCTTTGTTATACTGCAGCGAAGGCACAGGTAGCATTTTCTAGAAAGGGCTCGTACTCCGAGGTTATGCGCAGGGGAGTGGCGCCACCTCGGAAATCTGTGGAGACTCAGACTGAGTCCCCACACAACACTCCCAACACAAACGTTGGGGACACAGCTCATGTGTCTCCCAAGGGAAACGTGGCCTGCCCAAGGGCTGGCCACAAGGAGGTTGCCAGCCCCAATCAGGCTGGCAATACCTCTTCCGAAGGGAATGGGGGCGGTGAGGGCTCGGTCCAAACCGTACCACAGTCGATGGATGTCGATGACTGCTGCACGCCGCAGAAGTTATCGCCAACCCCTCAGAATTCCCCAGATCAACAGAAGGGGAAACAGCCGGGTCGAGGCAGAGGATGTTCGCAGAAGGTGCCACCGAAGGCACCTCCAGCCAGGGTGCTTGAAGTACACAAAACATGCTGACTAGGCAAAAGATTTTCATGCAGTGGAACTGCAGGGGAGTGCTTCCAAATGTTGATGATGTGCATGACCTCCTGAAGGCGCACAGGCCAATTGGCGTCTGCTTCCAAGAGACGTATTTGAACTCTGGACACACAAATCCGTTCCAACAATACCAAATGTTTAGGAGGGATCGCCCGGTGGTTTCGCGATCCTCAGGTGGAGTGGCGATTCTAGCATCCCGGTCTGTTGCTGCAGTTGAGGTGCCGTTGACAACAACATTGGAAGCTGTGGCTGTTCGATTGAATCTCTCTACACCACTTACGCTCTGCTGAATATATCTTCCTCCTGCAGCAGATGTGCAGCGACAGGATATTGAAGATCTATTAGACCAGCTGGCAGCCCCATTCCTCATGATGGGGGATTTTAATGCACACAGCCGTTTGTGGGGATGTTCAGACTTGGACTCGAGGGGCAGACTTGTCGAGGATTTACTCCTCCGCCACTCCATCACACTCCTGAACGCAACACAACCAACATACTGCAGCACATCAACACGGACATTCTCTGCATTGGACCTTTCCATCTGTAGTGCGACCACTGCACAAGATCTGCAGTGGCACGTGATCCAAAACCCCTATGGCAGTGACCACTTTCTAACTTGGGTCGAGTATCAGTGTGACGATGCTGTGCTGTGTACGCGAAAACCCCGCTGGAGGCTGCAGGACGCGAACTGGGCGGTATTCAGCGTGCTGGCTGACCTGACCCTACACAACACTGACAACATGAGTATCGACGAGGCCAACGAATTCATAACAAATATGATAGTAAATGCTGCTACACAATCCATATCCAAAACGTCGTCCTCTCTGCCCAAGCGTTCAAAGCCTTGGTGGAACGACGACTGTAAACGGACGCGCAAGGAACAACAAAAGGCGTGGGCTCGTTTGCGTCGATACCCGACAGTTGACAACATGATCGAATACAAAAGGAAGCGTGCTGCAGCCAAACGCACAAGGGAGGAGGCCAAGCGCAACTCGTGGAAGGAGTTCGTGAGTACATTGAACTCGCGAACTCCAGCCAAAGTTGTGCGGGGCCGTATAAAAGGATCTCCGGGAAATACAAAGGGTTTACTGTGCCTTGTCTTTCACAGAATGGCGTTCCCTGTACGTCCTTGGAGGAACAGGCTAACGTGCTTGGCAGACACTTTGAACACGTGTCTAGCTCCTCCCATTACAGCCAGCGTTTCCTGTCACACAAAACTGCTACTGAAAAACGCATCATTAAACAACCTAAACAAGATACAGCACCTTACAATGTACCCTTCAACGCACATGAACTTCAGAGAGCCTTACAGGCAAGAAAGAACACTGCACCTGGCCCTGACAGCATACACTGTGACATGTTGCGGCATTTAACACCCCAGTCGCAACAAATCTTACTCCACTTTTTTTTACCGTGTGTGGAGAGAAGGAACTCTTCCGTTGCCCTGGAAGCTAGCCGAAGTGGTTCCGATTCTTAAGCCAGGGAAAGACCCGTCTGCTGCTATTAGTTATCGCCCCATCGCATTAACCACCTGCTTTAGGAAGACGTTTGAGCGCATGGTAAATGCAAGGCTCGTATATGTTTTGGAAGAGGCAGGCATCTTTGACAAACACCAAAGTGGTTTTCGTTACGGCCGAAGCACCCAGGACAACCTACTCCACCTAGAATCACAAATCAGAGAGGCTTTTGTTCGAGGGCAGTTCTGCGTATCCGTGTTTTTTGATCCTCGAAAAGGCGTACGATACCACATGGCGTTTCGGGATTCTGCAAGATCTACACACACGTGGTATCAGAGGGTGCATGTACAGGTGCATCGAGAGATAGAAAGTTTCGTGTCCATCTGGGCTCAACTTTATCTGACGTCTTTGTACAAGAGAACGGGGTTCCACAGGGGCCTATGCTGAGCGTTACGCTATTCGTTGTGAAAATGAACACGATAGCGAGAGCCATCCTACCTGGCGTCCAGTACTCCCTTTACGTAGACGATGTCCAGGTTTCCTACACAGCATCAAGTCTTTCGACAGCTGATAGACAGGTGCAGCTCACGATCAACCGTCTGTCTAAGTGGGCTGATGAAAACGGCCCTAGGCGAAAATCTGGACTGGTCCCAGAATGGTTCCAGTTGAATCTGGACTGGTTCCAGTTGGATGTTTGATGGTCCCGGAATGGTTCCAGTTGAATGTGGATGGTCCCAGCTGGATTCCCAAGTGGGGTGGCTGGTTCCACTTTGGTGACATCAGTGGTACCACTCTGGTCTCAGATGGTTCCAGAAGTTCCAGCTGGAGCCTCACAGGTACCATTTTGTTCCCAGAATGGTCGCTGAGACTCTAAGTTGGGCAGCTTCCCCCTTTGAGATTTCATCTTGTCCACACTTGCCATGTTTTGTTTGATGTATTACTCTGATCTATTTTAGCACAGGTATGCTCTTTTTATTGCTGTTTATCCAGGTGCGCGCGTCTGCGATCAAATATATGATGTATCCCTGTAACTCCAATTCGTGCACATTCTCATCTGAGGTGAATATCATAACATATTAAGTACCAGAGAAATGTAAAAAAAATACAACTCTACAACAACAAAAATTAAGCTAAATACCAGAAGAAAGACAACAACAAAAAAAGAAAAGGTAATTGCAGAGGCTGATGCAATGTGAAGTCGGAAGACGCCACGGCAATTCAAACTTCAAACGCCGAGAGCCGGGAGAGAGAGGAGAGGGCGAGAGTGGCAGGTGGCAGTTGGAAGGGTTGGAAGTTGGAACTTGTACCAGGCCCCCATAGCTCCCCCTCTTCGCGGCTCTATAAAAATGTTTGCACGTCATAAACACGTGGAATTACACTGTCAGGCATCATAGTTGATACCCATTGGCCGAAGGACATTGCGCGCTCCGCTATTGGTTGGCAAAGTTTCAAAAGAGCATTCTTTCGCGGGCTGCCTGTCTGGCGGGCAGTTACGAGAAGAGAAGGGAGAGAAGTGGCAGTGGACAGCGGCAGTCCTGTTCAGGTACCCGGGGACGCGGCTGTAGAGTATGTACCACTGCGCCCATACACCATGTTGCAAGCCCATTGGCCTAGACTGTGCGCGCGCTCCGATTGGTCGAGAACATTTTGAAATCGCATTTTGTAGCGCGCATGTGCGTACAGCGTCTCGGCCGTTTCAGCATAGTTTCGAAATAGCATGGCCGGCATGTCGTCCTCCTGTGTTCGGTGGTGTCAATCGACAGAACAGTTTGCAGAAATATGTTCGCGGGTTTATTAGTTCGTCCTTGTGAGTCTACGCGTGTTGTGCTGTTTCTGGACACAACTGTTATCCCACCCACGAACAATTTGTCAACTGCGGTACCGGAATGCTTCATGAGTTGGAGCGTGAAGAACAAGTTCGAGCGCCGTTGGACTTCGAGGACTGTCAACAAAGACAGGATTACGTGCCACACAAGCGCTTTTCGCTTCGCTATAATGGATGCATCGCAGGCAGCGAAAGAAGATGCTCATCATGAAATGGTACGCACTCATGAGACTGGCTCGGTATTAGGAGTTGAACGCTGTGTTCGTTCTGCTTCATGTTCGAACTTTGTCCCAGTGTGTCAGCAACGCAGTGGGCTTTGTACGCACAGTGCACCCATGTACCAGATCTTTGAATTAGTGCTTTGTATCAAATAAATCTTTATTTTACCCCAAAATCGCTTTAGTTCTTTTGAATACCGAGTAACAGCGGGAGGCCTGAAATCCAGTAGAAGTCAATGGTAGCCAGGACCGACCGAAAAGCCAGCCAGACATGGAGGCTCTTGATTGGCCGACTGGTTGTGCATAATATCCACCACGTCGCAATTTCGTTGGTAGTGTGCCCAGTGTTGTGTGAATTATCTCAAACTATGGGCTCTATGGGGAGCTGTTGGAGCCTGACAGCGGCGTCTCGCGTCTCGACGATGTCAGTTGACACCACCGTGTGACGGCATTGTTCAAAGAGAAGTCCCAGATTTGTTTGTGTGTCAGAGTGACTCAGCGCGTGTTGTGATGTTTCCCGACACAAGTATCCTACAAACGAACAGTCTCTCGAGTTCAGAACTGGAATGCAGTGGTGACCTGACGCCTGAGGAACACTTGTGAGCGCCGTCGCATTTTCAAATGCAGTCACAACGGAGACAGGATTCGGTGTCCGTGCGACAAGCATTGCTCGCTTCGTTGAAACCTTCGCACTGCAACCAACGAAAGGAGATGCTCACCGTGAAATCGCATGCACTCGTGTGAGCGTCGCTCACTTCTGGGAGTAGAGTGTGTGTGTGTTTTTCGAGTTGGAACTTGGTCAACGAACGCAACGATTTGGACCAGACTCTGTACGCACGGTGAATATTTGTGTCAGACTATTGCATCAGTACGATGTTTCAAATCAATGTGTATTGTGTCAAAAATTTGCCAGGTTGTTCTGGAATACGGAATAACGAGCGTCGGGCATGAAAACCAGTAAAAGTAAAAGCCGATGGTAGCCAGCGGTAGCCAGTACCGGGCCGAAAAGCGAGCCAAACTGAGAGACTCCTGATTGGCCGAATGGTAGGCATCATAGTTCATTTTCATTGGCTGCATGTCCAGTGTTGCCTGAATTATCTCAAACTATGGGCTCTGTGGGGAACAAGACGCTAAAACCTGACGGGTATCATTGCCGCGTTACTCCATCCCTTCATGCTTCCGCGTCAAAACGTAGTCCCTGATTCTCATTGGCTGGTGTGTGTTTGAGTGCTGTGTCAAGCTATGTGTACTGTTTTGTTGCGCGAGAAAAAGGAAGCCGTGATTTTTATATTTTTTCTTAATACTGTACTTGCTGGGATTACATTACAAGGGAAAATGTCGAGAGGTGGTTACGATAACTTGGGAAATGATACCGTCAGGTTATAAGAAGATCGGGACGTGACTGAACAGAAATGATACCCGTCAGGTTTTAAGCGTCGACGGAATTTACAAGGGAAAATGGAAAATGTCGAGCGGTGTACGATAACTTGGGAAATGATACCGTCAGGTTATAAGAAGATCGGGACGTGACTGAACAGAAATGATACCCGTCAGGTTTTAAGCGTCGACGGAATTTACAAGGGAAAATGTCGAGCGGTGTACGATAACTTGGGAAATGATACCGTCAGGTTATAAGAAGATCGGGACGTGACTGAACAGAAATGATACCCGTCAGGTTTGAAGCGTCGACGGAATTTACAAGGGAAAATGTCGAGCGGTGGTTACGATAACTTGGGAAATGATACTGTCAGGTTATAAGAAGATCGGGACATGACTGAACAGAAATGATACCCGTCAGGTTTGAAGCGTCGACGGAATTTACAAGGGAAAATGTCGAGCGGTGGTTACGATAACTTGGGAAATGATACTGTCAGGTTATAAGAAGATCGGGACGTGACTGAACAGAAATGATACCCGTCAGGTTTTAAGCGTCGACGGAATTTACAAGGGAAAATGTCAAGCGGTGGTAACGATAGCTTCAGAAATGATACCGTCAGGTTATAAGAAGATCGGGACGTGACTGAACAGAAATGATACCCGTCAGGTTTTAAGCGTCGACGGAATTTACAAGGGAAAATGTCGAGCGGTGGCAACGATAGCTTCAGAAATGATACCGTCAGGTTATAAGAAGATCGGGACGTGACTGAACAGAAATGATACCCGTCAGGTTTTAAGCGTCGACGGAATTTACAAGGGAAAATGTCGAGCGGTGGCAACGATAGCTTCAGAAATGATACCGTCAGGTTATAAGAAGATCGGGACGTGACTGAACAGAAATGATACCCGTCAGGTTTTAAGCGTCGACGGAATTTACAAGGGAAAATGTCGAGCGGTGGTAACGATAGCTTCAGAAATGATACCGTCAGGTTATAAGAAGATCGGGACGTGACTGAACAGAAATGATACCCGTCAGGTTTTAAGCGTCGACGGAATTTACAAGGGAAAATGTCAAGCGGTGGTAACGATAGCTTCAGAAATGATACCGTCAGGTTATAAGAAGATCGGGACGTGACTGAACAGAAATGATACCCGTCAGGTTTTAAGCGTCGACGGAATTTACAAGGGAAAATGTCGAGCGGTGGTAACGATAGCTTCAGAAATGATACCGTCAGGTTATAAGAAGATCGGGACGTGACTGAACAGAAATGATACCCGTCAGGTTTTAAGCGTCGACGGAATTTACAAGGGAAAATGTCGAGCGGTGGCAACGATAGCTTCAGAAATGATACCGTCAGGTTATAAGAAGATCGGGACGTGACTGAACAGAAATGATACCCGTCAGGTTTTAAGCGTCGACGGAATTTACAAGGAAAAATATCGGGCTGTGGACAGATGGAGTTACGATAACTAAAAAAAAAAAAAAGATACCGTCAGAAGAAAAAAAATACGAACCTGAGTTAGATTTTGTTGCCCACTCTCTGTTTGTAGTTTCAGTGACTGATCGGGCTTGAGTTATGTTTTATTGCTAACGTCATCCTGGGTCTTTCTATACTCGCAGAACGCGAGCCATTTTGGCACATATTTGGCCGTTTTTTTTTTTTTTTTCTTCTTCTTCTCGTTGCACTCTTAGTGTGCTCGGAAGCGCCGCAAATTCCCTCTCCATGGCCACAAGTAAGCTTCCTTGCGCCGGTTTTGCCGCAAGTTGCACAACGTGTGCACCTGAGGATCCTGGACGTTAGGTGCGGTGGCGCAGGTGTCAATGGGGTACCTATCGCTGTGCGCAGGGCCCGCTGTATGCAAAACGCCAGGGCGTTGATGCCGTGCTTGCGGTCGACGTGGTAGCCGTCAGCAGCAAGGAGCAGTGATGGGCAGTACTTGAAGTACCAAGTACTCAAGTAGTACTTTAAGTACATTTCTGTGTACTTGTACTTTACTTTAAGTACATTTTAAATCGTGTGCTTTGTACTGTACTTAAAGTACTTTTTTCCGAGTACTTTCCCATCAAGTACCGTAATTTCACGTGTATAAGCCGCACCGCAGATAAGCCGCAGGACGCGTTTTTAGGAACGTTTTGAAAATTTTTTGGCAGATAAGCCGCACTCGCAGATAAGCCGCGGGCAATACGAGACGACTGAATTGTGAGACAAGCGAGACCTGAGAAGGCCATAAACCTTGTGTTCCATTACTTCCATACTACAGAGTCGGCATAGTGTACAGCAAAGGAGGTCAGCTCTAGAGTTATACAAAGATCGGATTGTGCCCCTGTTGGGAGTTTTTCATGGATTGATGGGTCAGTGGTCTTCCAGAAGACGTGACGTCACCACTTTCGTTAAAGCTGCTTGGGGGAATGCACCAGGAAGACCAATCTATTCTAATGTGGACCCGTCCCTGTTACGCACTGTTCGTGTATCGGCAGGGCAGTGCTGTTCCAGAGACACTGTCGGCCCTTTCGTTAAAACCGGCATATGGGAAAAATACCAGGAAAAAATAGTCATCGGATAAGCCCCACCGGTGGATAAGCCGCAGAGCGCCCGTGAGAAAAAAAAATCACGCATAAGCCGCGGCTAATACGTGTGAAATTAAGGTACTCAAGTACCCAAACTTGGACTCCAGACAAAAAATCACAAAAGAGTATCAAAAATGCACCCTACTAAAAGCGCTAACATGACAACAAGAAAACGAGAACACACAGATAGCGCGCTATCTGTGTGTTTTCGTCTTCTTGCCGTCAAATTAAAGCTTTTAGTGGGAGCAGTACCAAGAGTCCAGTCTGACATTTTACCAAAAAGGATTTTTGTGCTGTTAAAGAGCATATTTGTTGAAGCAAATTTATTGTTGAGAGGCTCGAGATGTTGAAAAAGTGTCAACGCTTCTATGATTATGTAAAACGACTGGAACGCACACATTATGACATTGCAACCGACAGCACCATGACTTGGGCAATTGTCATTTCAGTTCTCCCAATGCAGGGTTCTATGCTTTTTTATATATTTCCTTCATTGGCAATTAATAATCATTTTATATCAAAATGTGTGATTGCATGACAAGATGAACACTCTGAAAGACACACATGTTTTGATTTTTACATTTTACATTTTTTTATTGGTCACATAGATTACATTGCTGCAGATCACAGTCGTATAAAAATGATGGCTTACATTGTGCTTCATCCTTTTTTAAGTTCATACTCACGATTTAGCAGGCTTTAGAGCATTTGTCAAGAATGCTCGCTAAAGTTTTGCCAAAAAAGCAAGACACAGATACTAAACACTGAAATGCAAAGTGATACAAATTAAATTCGCAATGTACTTGATGAATACTTGAAGTACTTTGAGTAGTACTTTGTACTTTACTTGAAGTACATTTGGAATTGGGTACTTTGTACTGTACTTGAAGTACTAATGACGCCAGGTACTTGGTACTTTACTTTAAGTATAATTTTGAGGTACTTTGCCCATCACTGGCAAGGAGGCGCTTGTCGGCTAGACCGTGCTTCAAGAATTTGAACTGAAAGCAAAACATAAATTTCAAATGAGGTCCCTAAAATCCGTATATAATGTATGGCTGACCAGAAATCTCTCACAAGAAGAATTACGGTGTTGATGGTATCATTTCCTTGAGCTTGGGGGTGCATCAGGGACACCGTGATCAAGGATGAGACACGGAACCGGACGCTTTTATCTCGTCCCTACTGCGCCCTCAAAAAGAAAAAGAAGCGGAAAAAGAAGCTGCGGTAAAAAAGAAAAGAAACGCTACCACCAGTACCGTTACATTAGCCTGCATGCCTCCAATTGCTCTCCTCAACAATTACTTGCGTGCTATACAGTCGATGTATAACACATACGAACCAAGGTAAACGCGCATCAAAAAAGATAGCAAGGAAAATACAAGGTTACCTCGGGCCCGACAATATGTATGGTCCTGTCCGCCGCTTTTTTCAGGCGCCTGTTGAAGCGTTTGTGCTTCTGGCACAAGGCATCGTCAAGTCGGGGCATTAACTAGCATAGGAAAACATTCTCAAAGCTGCCTTGGAGGAAGTGAGCAAATTCCTGAAATGGTGCAAGTGTTAATTCATTAGTGATTGCGCACTAGGCATGACTACTCAAACGAAAATAATGCAGGGAATCAGGGGCATACGTACCAAGAGGTGGTTGACAACATCGTGGGGTTGTCGGCCGCTGTCTATATCGTTGCCTCCAAGGTAAACAACGATGAAGTTCATTCTCTCCAACCGCAGCTGGTCAAATCGGAAAGGAGCCTCTCCAACTGTGAGCCCGGGGATAGAAAATGTACAGATCTCAATCTCCCTGTCAAGAAACAATCGTTCCCGACAGAGAAATTTTAGTTGCGATGATCCAAACAGCGCTCCCTTCATAGTGCGAGACGCTGTGGCCAACAAAGCATGCGTAAGTTACTCTTATAGGTCCAAGAATGTCCTTGAACCAACTGCTTGCTTGGTATGATGTGAGTCAGTCCTGGCTTGACAATTTTACAGATTAGGCTGTACAAGAGGCAGTTGTACAAGACAGCCCAGTTTCTAACTTTGTTCAAAGGATTAAAGCGGCCTCCCGCCTTCAAAGCATTCGGCTACTTGGAATTCCGCAGCTTGGGAAAACACGGTCAGTGCGTAACCTGCGCACTCCTTTGACGTTTGTTCGGGTCCATGTCCATGGTCCATGTCCATGGTCCATGTCCAGGTGGTTGCAAAGAAGGAAGCTGGTTGAAGTTCAGTGAACTGTAGAAGGCTCCCTCTCCTGAACCTTTGAGCAAAAGGTATCGCGCATATCACCAGCACGTTCTTGCGTTCTTCTCTGCCGTGATCTGTCACGTACGTCGCTTAGAGTTCTTCTTGCTTTTGGAGACGATCAACGAAGACTTCTGCGCCCCTGTCAAGCCAGCTGTGAATATTCGGAAAACCAGGTTGTATATCTTCATTTACTTTTTACCTTCGTTCTTTGATGCATAGTGTACGCACGTAAGTCTGACAGTGCAGTTTTGATTTTTGTGCCGATGTCATGGCTTCGGTGGCCCCGCCCGAAACGACACCGAAGGTTTTCAGGTGTTCTCATTGCCCGAGCGCATTTACAAACGTAAAAAAACTTGTATCGTCACAACCGCACGAAGCATAATATCGATCCTAATGTAACGGCGTCCCGTTTTCTTCTGCGGTGCGAAGAAGAATGCGCGTTTTTTACCACGAGGAAAGACGACTTGCGGAGCCACCTTGCAAGTCAGCACAACATCGATATGAACGTCGTGAAAGTGACGCACAACTCCATGGATGAGTTCCTCACGTGGCTTGATGCCTTAACAACAAGCGCAAACTCCCAGTTTTGCCTGCAGAAGGGAGCTGTAACTGAAGGTGCTTCGAAGGTCTATTCATATGTGTGTAACCGCTCCGGAATGTGCAACAGCAAATTGGCGCCACAAGACAGATGTCGACAAATGAGGTCCCAAGGCTCCTGCGAAATTGGTAATATGTGTACGGCATACATAACCGCGAGGTTATCTTTGACAACAGGCAAAGTTGTGGTGAGCGGATGCCTCAGTCACTACTACCACACAACCGATGTTCAACATCTCCGGATGCAACAATCTGATAGAGCAGCCATAACTGAAGACTACGTTCGTGGCGTGCCGAATGACAGGATAGTTCGGAATGTGCGAGGCAGCATGCCTGCACGTGTGGAAGACCTCAAGCCCTCCCACCTGACAAAGACTGCCGATGTGCGAAATATTGCTGACGCTGAAGGTCCCATGGATTGGAAGCTTGACAAAGATGACGGAACAAGCGTGAAAAAAATGGTTGAACTTTTCCGTGGAAGTCCACAGAACTGCGTATTAATGTACAAGCCTACAGGTGTCCCTCACGATGTCTCTGACCAGCCTTTGCCCACAAAGGACTTCATGATTGTTTTACAGACGGAATTTCAGACGGAAATGCTCAGGTTATTCGGAGCGAAAGTCGTGTGCCTCCATGCGACACACGGTACCAACGGTTACAAATTTTATCTAATTACTAATTTGTTGGTGCTTGATGCAGCGGGCGAAGGCATTCCTGTTGCGTGGTGCCTTAGTAGCACTGAAAATAAGACCGCTCTGTATCACTTCCTCAAAGCAGTTAAAGAAAGCGTCGGTGAAGTTACTCCTAATTTTTTCATGACTGACGATGCGAAGCAGTATTATCATGCATGGTGCGAAGCGTTCCAGAACAGACCAAGGAAGTTACTGTGTAAATGGCACGTCCGCAGAGCATGGTCAAACAAACTCAACAGCACCGTGAAGAACGAGCGAAAGAGGAAGGAAATTGAGAGCACCATCGACGTCCTCCTTCAACAGAAGACAGAAGATGCCTTCCGTGAGAAAATGATGAGCTTTACAGAGGTGCTACAGATAGATGAGTCCACTCATGTGTTCCTGCAATACTTCGAAGCGTATTACATGAATCGTGTCGAAGAATGGGCGACTTGTTTCAGGACGGAGTGCGATATTTCAACAAACATGAAGCTGGAATCATTTCACAAGGTTCTGAAATACTTGTTTCTCGACAAAAAAGCCAACAAACGTACGGATAAGCTAATTCACACCTTGTTGG
>NW_026999520.1:0-95422 GCF_037126465.1 Ornithodoros turicata | reverse complement strand
GGAAATACTAGGCCGGGATCTACTCACCGGGTCACCGGGCCGGGCAGGGCCGGGCTCTAGTCACTGGGTCACCGGGCCGGGCCGGGCCGCATAAAAATATGAAGGTCCGGGCCCGGGTCGGGCCGGGCCATTTTTCGATGCGCCGGGCCGGGTCGGGCCCGGAAAAGTCGGCCCGTGCAGTGCTCTACAAGGCACATCTACGTGAGCTGTTCCAACGACCCGACCACTTCGGTATTATACTCAACCCAGCCAAGTGTTAGTCTGGTGTTCCCGAACTCAATTTTCTTGGACATCGCGTAACACCTGAAGGCATTCGAACCCTAGACACGAAGGTGGACGTTATCCGCAAATTTCCTCAGCCCGCTACGAAACGAAAGCTCAGTGAGTTTCTCGGACTGATCAACTTCTACAGGGAATTCCTTCCGCACTGTGAATCCATCATTCACAGTTTGGAAGCTCTGCTCTCCTGTTCTACACCGTGTATTGCTCTCCACTGGATCCCTTCAGCATCCAAAGCTTTCGCAGACATCAAGGACGCCTATAGGCTCACACTTCGCTCCTCGTACACCCGTTCCTGACGACTCCACGTGCTTGATGGTGGGCACATATCACATGGGTGCTGTCCTACAGCAACAACCGAACTGCGTCAGGCAGCCCATTTTCTTCTTTTCTCAAAAACTGAAACCTGTACAAACACGGTACAGTACTTTCGAAAGAGAGCCTTTCGCCATCTAAGCGTTGTGCGACATTTTCAGCACTTTTGGTAAAAAGTACCGGAATTTTTTTCATATGCACGGACAACAAGCCACTAACTTTCGCCACTGCTTCCAGCTCGCCAGTCATTTACCACTGGGTAATACGCCATTGTCATTCTTTCTCGGAGTTCGTCCGCCAGCGTCATGCCAGCGCTAAAAATGAGCCTGCTGCAGACGCGCGCTCTCGCATTTGTATCGTAGACCTCACGCTCTCGTACGCTGCCATCCCAATCTTTGGACGACATAGCATCGGCACAAGGTCATGACGAAGACTTAATTGGCACTAAGGTCGGTCATCTTCCACTTCTTTTCGTTTCGAAGATGCTTGGCTTCCGGAAGCTTATCACTGCGAGGTGCGTCTGGTCCGCGTCCCAGAGGGAGCAATGCTCGCCTACGGATGTCCCGTGGAAAACCTTTTTTTTTCATTTCAATTCAATTTTCAATTTTTATTTCCTTGCGGTTGGGAGCAGCAAAAAGCCAACCTGAGGTGGAGATCCGGACGTCACAGGATATGACCATTTTGGGGAGTTGACGTGTATAGGATGTCCTGTGGAGCTCCGCGTGGCTGCAGTTTTGGTATGCTGTGGAAGTCCTGCTATGATCCTCAGAGGTCATAGCAGGGACATGTATGGGACTGTTAGAGCACAAGCACCCAGAGCTGTTTTAGCAGGATTATCAACCTTAACAAAGACGTATTAAAGCTTTTATCGCAATTTAATGTAACAGCATGCAGCATATGGAAAAACACCGTAGGAACTAAGAACAACGTATTTTAAACGCTACAAATGCGGATACGCATGCAGTGAAATGCAGTGTTCATTTTTAACGTTTTTCCAGGCTCACAAATTCTTCAAAGTACAAAAGTCGCTACTTACTTTATACAATATTAAATATCTGCACAGCATACTTGTGCAATTAAAAGGCGAATCCCCGCAAAAAAATACAGGCACTCGTCATGTATGACAGTCAAGATCAGTGCACATTTGTGCATTACAAAATAAATAAAAGCTCAATATATCACAGTCAAGATAGTGAACCGCACACTTTGCAGCTTCTGGAGTTTTGAGCAAAATTCTTAACAATACAAAAACGGCCACTCATAACATCACAGTCAAGATATGTGCAGGGCATTTGTGCACTGAAAAAAACGAAAACAAAAAGTACAACTTATGAGTTTAGGACTTCCAAAAATGTTTCGCAGTACAAAACTATGTGCACATTATATCACAGTCAAGAGGTATGCACGTCATTCTCGTGCCATTAAAAAGTAAAATGACAGTACAGTCTAAACACTTGGCAGTTCTAAAATTATTTGCACTACAAGAGTCACAGAAAGTTAAGCAAAAGGTATAAGTAATAGGCACAGAAATGAGTATCACAAATATAGCCATATTTATACAAAACTTAAAACTTTTACATGTGTTACCTGCTATAAAAGTCAGATCTAATGACCACGTAGCCCGTTGCTACTGCAAACAATTTATATTTGGCTAACGTGTTCATTTAGCAAAGTTAAACTGCTCTTACAAGCAGACTATTAACGTAGACAGGAAAAACGCATATTCACCCTTTTTAGAGAAAGACACACGAACGGTTTGTCTTTTACAAATAAGCAGGCAAGCTACACAGGCACTATGGATGTCGGTTTTGTATTTAATATACAGGACAGTCCTCAACGTGATAAATATTCACAATAAAAATAAAGGCAATGAAAAGATATGCGGTCAAAAGTTTTTTCTCCCAAGAACTCTTCCCATGTGTTGAAAGATGGTGAAATATGCACATGAAATAGGCACTTGAGGCTTTGAGGCTTGTTCCAGCCTCAGAACATCAATTGTCTCATCTTCCCATGTGCTTGTAAGTTTGATTTAATTTTAATGAATGCAAATTGAATTTCTTAAACTGAACTTCAAAATTTACCAAGCCAAATTATCTTTCTTTTTATATGGAAATAGAGTTGACTCTGAATTCTGTCCCGTAATGCAACAGCAATAGCTGAAATAAATTCGCCTGAAACTGGTAGAAATAAGCCTTCAGCACCACCCACTTTTTAGCATGACGAAGTCAAGACTTGACAACCTTTTCGATGTTTGCTAGGTGTGGTAGTTCATTTCACCTTAGTTTAAGTACATCACATGGGCTCGGTAAGTCGTAACGCGGTCGTCATCACACCTTTGCAAGTTGTCAACAATACGAGGCTTTACGTGTAAAACTGCGCCTTTGCCTGCGAGATTCTCGGATAAAAATAATTACCGTGATCGAAAAACATCCAAAACGTCGTCCAGAAACAACAACCGCATTGTTTACAAACGGTTTGACCGCCGGTCACCGGTTGCTGCCATCTTTAGGGTCACGTGTGCCTTGACACCGAAAAAAACACGGATTGCTCTCGATCCAGAGTACCGGTCGCCCCGGAAAGCACGCAAATCTCTCACTTGAAATGCACAGCTACTGCACAGATTCGCATGCCTGCTGGGGCCACGAGTGCTCGAATTGAGTGGCTGTCCAGACACACACTACGATTACATGTTGCAGATATATGAGTATTTACTCCAGCCTTTTTAACTTTCCAGAAACGTTAATTATCGTGTGCTATTAGGAACATCTCAAATACTCTGCTGGTCACACGATTCCAGACGTCCACAAGGCAATCAAACAAGCGACCAACCAAACAGCAGGTGTGATGCATTTTATGTAACATTGTAATTCCTCAGCTGCGATCATTTAGTTCCGTTATATTGTTGCTCAACATGTACATCAGAATATGTGTAATATTTGACTACAAACGAAGTGCACTTTTGTGGTGCATTTTTGACTTGGACCTGCCTTTGTTGGGAACAGCGATCCTGCATAGAGCCACCGGTTACTTGCCAGTTGGGCTGGTATCAGCTATGCTGTGTTATCGTACAGAGACCACTTCAACCGGTTCCTTCTCAGCAGTCAGGTTTGCAGCTGGTCCCAGTTTCAACTGGTACCACTTGTGACTGGGACTGGTTACAGAACCAGTTGGGCCAACTTGTACGACTTGATGGAACTTGTCCCTGTTCGATAACCGTTCAACTAGTGCCAGTTGAAAAAAAAAGTTCGCCTGGGATACAAGGCGCCGTATGGGATGAGTGATGCTAGCGAAAGTGGACATCCAATTAAACGCAAAGGGGTGCTGATATACGGAATTGTCCTCGTGAGGCCGGATCCCTTGTAATACAGGCTTCCACCACTAGGTGAGGTTTTATGAACTGTTTTGCATCAGTGCACAAGATGGCGTTGTTGTGCAACGCTGCGTTCGGCTTCAGTGAATTCTATTGTTAGGCCCCTTCAATGCGTTTGCCTATTTCGCGATGGCTGATTTGCACGAACAACGTGCGGCAGTGAAATTTTGTTTCCTGTTGGGCAAAAACGCATCAGAAACGGCAGTTATGCGACAGACGGTTTACAAGGAGGCTGCTTTGAGCAAAACACAAGTGTAGGAATTGATTTCTCGATTTAAACGAAGCGAAATGTCGATTGACGATCAACCTCGTTCCAGACGGACTTCGACCAGCCACACTGAATTAAATGTCGACAGAATTCGTCAAGCCCTCTTGCAAGACCGCAGTCGGACCATTGATGAGCTTGTGGAGTTGGCAGGGATGTTGTAGAGCTCATGTCAGCGAATTTTATCGAACGATTTGCACGTGAAACGAGCTGCAGCGAAATTTGGCCTCGACTGCTCACGTCCGAACAGAGAGAGCTGAACATGGTTGCGTGCCGTGCGTTAAAGGACCAGTTGGAGACGGACTACGACTTTCTTTCTAAAATTATAACAGGAGACGAATCTTGGTGCTACAGTTACGAACCCGAAACGAAACAGCATTCTAGTCAATGAAAAACAGCCAGTTCACCACGTCCCAAGAATGCACGACCAGTGAAGTCGCACGTCAGGACAATGGCAATCTGTTTCTTTGATGTGAGGGGCTTCTGGGGCTTCTTGGAATTTGTTCCGCCGAGTGAAACGGTCAACCAAAGCTCTTATTTGGATGTTTTAAGAAGGTTGCGCCAGAATCTACGGAAGAAGCATCCCCAGCTGTGGCATTCAGATGACCTGGATCTTTCACCATGACAACGCACCTGCCCTACACCACGCTGATGTGATCAGCAGTTTTTTACCAAAATGGAATGACCCCTGTGCACGACCCTGCTACTCATCTGATCTCGCCCCCTGATGACCTTTTTCAGTATCCTCCTGATGAAGAAATTCTTCAAAAGGGAAACATTTTGCCCGATGCTGAAGAATTGAAACAGAAAACGGCACAATGCCACTAAAAAGCATCACGTCGACGAGTTCCAAAACTGTTTTGAGCAGTGGAAAAAACGTCTGGACAGGTGCATTGCATCAAAGGGTGGCATCAATCACTTTGAAGGTGTTTGAAGTTAGAGCATGCAACAATAAAAACACAATTTTTTAGGAAATAATTCCGGTTTATTTTGGGTCCCCCTCGTACATGTGCCTGGAGGCACAGTAGGCCAAAATGAGAGCAGATGAGCAAAAAGTGTTCGGTTGCTTCATTCTGGCCGCAGTGGGAGAAAACAGGTGATAAAAAGCGTTCAGCGCGGTGAAGATAAAAATTTACGGGCAGCGCCAGCTATCAGGCGCTACCCGTGGCATGGAGCTCGCGTCACCTAGACTTATTCCCGGTGCAGTTCTCAAAATTCGACGGAATGGTACTTTTTCCCCTTCTTGCTGTTCTTTTTTTTTTTTTTTCATAATGTTACCAAGAGAAGGCATTGTTTACTATGGCAATTTACAATTTCACACACAAAAGGGCGTAGACCTCTCATTGTTGAATGCAGAAAGTATGAGGCATTATGCATGAAGAATTATTCAGAATTACATATACGGTGTAATTACGGACCGTGAATGGTGGCCGTGAACCGTTGGGGGAGACACCAGCACACCGTTGAAATTGACAAGGAAGAAAAAAAGGCTCGTTCCCTTCTTTTGCTGCGGACTCTTGGCTGCGACACACCAAGCATTACTGTGAGTACTCTTCTGTGAATTTCGTAGTTTGCAAGAGCGAACCGTCACTCCGAACGATGTCAATTTCGTACGAGATTTGTTTTGACGCCTTACCAATGTGGATATTATGTAAGCGTTCAAACGTGAGGAGATTAGAACGAATGGTCTCGTGTGCAGATTGATTCTGAGCGTGTTAAGATGTTCTCCTCTTCCAACGTATCGTAGTCACGATACGATACCGTACGGTTGCTTGCAAGCACTTTATACGGGCTTAAACTTTTTAATCGGTGATGCTGTGGAATAAATCGGGACAGCAGGTTTCAATGCCAGTCGTGCGTATCTTTGTCACTTTAGTGTACATTGGTACAAGAACCTGTGGGCTAAGCCCCGGATATCGGGTCAACTTGTGTGTTCCGCTCGTTTGCGTTCGTTATGAGCGGCAAAATCGCAACGCAGCCTTTGGAATCTGCAGACTGTGGCGTTTCACGACGTTTCAGAACGCGCCAACGATAACAATTTATACGTGTTAGCTCAGCCCTATTTTTCTGGGGCTTGCTCTATTTCCTTCTGTTTGGAGCACAGCCGTTCTTTGCCATTACTTGTTGTAAAGGAGAAGTGTACCTGGTCTTGTGGCACTTTGTTTTGGCTCACGTTAATTGTCACAAAAACGCTTATGCCCAGGCGTTCCATAGATTAGTGGCATGTTTCAATGCAATGGGAACGTCCTGCGCAATGGTTGTTATTCAGCGTTATGCATTTTTAGCGTATTTTTGTTTTCGATTATGTTGTTGGCCAACATAACTGCATAGCTGCCACACGCACGGGAATGCGCCAGTTTCCAGCTGTTACATGCTCACATGTGTCATGCTGTGTCATGTTGCGGAATCTCAGTAACAAGAATTGGCTCACTCTTAGCAACGACTTCGGCCACATGACACGCCCTTACGTAAGCGGCCCGTCTCAACTGGCATCACTCTTCACCTTATTTGCTGAAAACGGGAGATGTACGTCATATTTGTAGCATTATGCAGTTCATAATTCCCACAAAATGGCGGTACGATCCCCTATTCATCAAATCAAGGGACAGAACGTTCTCATTTCGGGATGACGGTTGGCTAAGAGCGTGCAATGTGGTGAAGTTTATTTTGGTGGTGGTGTAATTCCCCATCCATGATCATAAAATACAGTTCTTGTTGCTGTTGTTGAACCAGAGGGTAACTGTGCGCTACCTGAGCAGGAGTTTACCTCATAGCAAATTCTCATCACCACTGAACTCACCGCACCATCCACCTCACAGTACTGTAGGGTTACTGCTTCCGATTCGAAGAGCGAAGTGGGCGTACGCCCTTTTGTAGCAATGTGAATATACCTCGATTGCTAGAAGCATACGCCCTTCTCTCCCTTCAAATCAGAAGCGTCACCCTATCATTCGTGGTAGTGTTCGGCGCACACCGTGCAATGAGGTGAAGCTCAGTTTTGGAAGTGTAGGAATGATTGACTCTGAGCATGCATTGCGGTTCTGTTTTATACCTGGTTCGCACTTTCAATACGACATGAAGTAGGTCAGTAGGTAGCCATTAGCGCGCCCTCCGCAGCTTTTCCCTGTGAATGTTGAATGGTCTCATTGGACTGTTCTCAAATAAACATACAATCGTAATAGAAAGGCTAGAAAAAAAAGCTGAGAGAGAGGGAGAAAAGGAGTTGTACGGACGCAAGACCCTCTCTCAACGTCCAAGTCCGGGAGACGCCATGGTCGATATTCTGCCGGATTCGCCACAGCCTTTCCCACGACCTCCTAAATTGTAACGACCATGTCATTTGTACCCCTTCCCAGCGCCGCATTTGGAAGCTAGCGGTGGCGGTACTCCTCGAGTCGGCCTCAATTTCAGCAATGCTTCGCACTTCTAGCGGTAGGTGTCCCATGGAAGAGCCTATTTCAGAAGTTGATTATCATCGTTCATTTCTAGGTGTTTTCATAGGAGACTATCGTCTGCTGCGCTTGCTGCACGTTCAAAATTCAAATTCCCATTGTGCAATCATGATGTAGATCTCGCGGGCCGACAAAGTAGAGCCCCTAGCGGATCGTGCGGACGGGCTTCTCATAGGGGTGCCGATTATGGCACGGTCGTTATAAAATCCAGTAGGTCGTGGTCTTTCCACGTGTGAAGGCACGTGGCGGTAGGCTCAATGATATTCAAATCAAAGGACTCTCTGCGGCTTCCACTGGGGCTCGTGCGTCATGGCCGTGTGCGGAAGTGTGTTTGTTTTGTCTGCCAACACTGTGCGCTTGGATCTGTAGGGAAACGGGTATCGTAGGGGTTTAAATCTTATGCTGCGGCATGAAAAAACGGCGCACGGAACTCATAGGAGACACTGTTCGTAACACGCTAGGCCTGCCATGAAGAGTTTATCTATTCTTTCTGCCTCGATAATCTCTCGAGCGGTCTTGTTGACAGATCTTGCTAGCACTTTGCTTCCTCGCAGTGCAGCGGATGGAAAGGAGCTTCGGTACCTTCCGAAGAGAATTTCTCACTCTAATTTGTTTTCCTTTTTTTTTCTTTTGCTGTTGTTGATCTTTTATATTTTCCTCTTCCTTTTTATTGAGCACTGTTCATTGTCCGTTGGGGAAAAAACGAACCGCTAGACATCATAGCGGCAGCTTATCAAGACAAATGGACAGTAATCAGTGAAACAGAATGTACCGTATTTTCACGCGTTATTAGCCGCACCGCAGATAAGCCGCGGGTAATACGACGCGACTGCTTTGTGCGCTAAACCAGTGATGCACAATCTAAAATCAATAGAGACGCTCAACGTTTCGTCGACGCCGTACTCCCTGCCAGCCGCCATGTTCCCGTACTGGTCCGCGAAGTCGACGACTTTTAGTTTGAAGCCGCTGTCGTAGCTGTGCCTTCGCGTTAGAGCCATGCCGCACCTCTAACTGCCGTGCCCACGAATGCTGCTGCTCTGGTCAAATGATAACTGATGCTTAGCTGACCACGTTTTATCCCGATGTCAGGTGTATTGAACCCTTTCCCGTGGGTCTGCCGACAGAGGCGACCGTAGGGAAGGCCATAAACCCTGTCCTCATTCCGGTGTCGGCATGATGTATAAAATTTGAGGTCAGTTCTATAGTGTTTACTAAGATCGGATTGTGCACATGTTGCGTGTTTTTCGTCGATTGACGGGTTAGTGGTGTTCCAGGAGACATGAATCACTGTCCACCCCTTCTGTTAAAGCTGCGTGGGGGATGTATTCGAAGGTCAGTCCACTCGAATGTGGACCGCCGCTGTTCGGTATTGTTCGTGCACTGGCAGGGCGGTCCTGTTCCGAAAAACATGAGGCACTGTCGGCCCTTTCGTTAATCCGGGGTATGGGGAAAGAACCAGGGAAAACTAGTCACCAGATAAGCCGCACCCGCGGATAAGCCGCAGAGCGTCCGTGACAAAAAAATCGCTATAAGCCGCGGGTAATACGCGTGAAAATACGGTACTCGTCTCTGACAAAAACAAATGGGGTACAGTAAAAAGGAAATCTAGAGGTTGTCGCTTATGTGCTATCACACTGTTCTAAATTGTCCTTAAAGATGGCCTGTGGACATTCTGATTATACTATGGGGACGCGGTATAGTGCTAAACTGACACATTGAGGACAATTTGAGAATCAGATTTGACCCTCCTGAGCCCAAGGATGACAATGTGTTCTTGGGGTGGTAGCGATAAAATATACCGACGAACCCGTGCCCAGGCGTCTAGTCAAGGTTAAGGACTGGATGCCGATCGCTCGCGTTAGAAATAAAAAATGGCTCCATATGTGTCTCATTTCCTGCGTGATCTAGGGTGCCTACATCAGCGTGTTCCGTCTTAGGGTGGTGTCAATCTTTGACACACCACATGATGCCGCCGGCCACCTTGGTCCTCATTCCCTAGACGGCGTGGTATTGCGAGCATACTCTCTTACTCTTAGAAACCAACTAACTTCACCGTATACCACGCTCTCAGTCAACCACAATCTCGTTATCTGCCCTGATTTGTTAAAACGAGAGGTGTACGCCTTTTTTTGGTGACACTTATGCCGCACATAATCAAAAACAAAACGACTACACGCTTCCCATTTTCGACAAATAGGAGAAGGCAATGATGGTTGGCTAGCAGCGTGCCATGCGGTGAATTTCATCTCGGCAATACCCTTGACGATTCTGACAAAGCAGGGGACCAACATGGCGGCCGCCTGAGGGACATCGGCTGGAGGTATCACCGCGCTGAAGTCGGATGTATGTAGGCTCCCTTGCCGTTATCGCGTTGTTATCACCGTTCCTCCAAATTCCGTTTGGTGCGTTCGCTAGGATCACATTCTACACTCTTAAAAATGAACTCACTGCATAGCACATTCCTAGCCAACTATCATCCTGATTTGTTGAGAACGGGAGGCGTGCGCATTTCGTGACACTTATTCAGAATTGTCCAAAACTGCGTACGCCCCGAGCTTTCCACGGATCAAAAATGATGAGGTATCGGTCTGTACAACAGTGGGCCTTAAAGGACTATGAAATTTCCCGAACCCTCATAGTTTTTTTTCTTTTTTGCTGGAAACTATTCTTGCCGTCGAGAAACTAATATGCCAGAATTTTTCCGGGTGAAATCGCTCCATTCTGTGAGAAGCGCGCGCTTGAAGTGTCTCTTCTGCGTTCCTCCTCTCCCGCGCTAATTCTCTGCTGATCGAATAGTTTGTACAGACTCTTTTTTTGGCCCCCGTTACGTCACCGGCATCGCGTAATGCCCAAGTTAGCGGCGTTGCGTTGGCGCCTGCTCGTCCCCAAGAACACACGCGGTCCTCAGGATGTCTCCAACATGTCATCGTGTCTTCGGCCTTCGCGGTTATCCAACGTCCTGAGGATAACACTCTCGGACTGTCCGTGAAGAGTCATTCAGGTACGTCCTGTACCCGTCCCTGTGGGTAGCCTGCCAAGTTAGCGGCGTTGCGTTGGCGCCTGCTCGTCCCCAAGAACACACGCGGTCCTCAGGAGTCTCCACAGTGTCATCGTGTCTTCGTCCTTCGCGGTTATCCCCATAAAGTCCTGAGGATAACACTCTCGGACTGTCCGTGAAGAGTCATTAGGTACGTCATGTGCCCGTCCCTGTGGGTAGCTGCGGGACGAGAAATATTACTTTTAGTTTACTGCTCAGACTCCATAAAACATTTGTTTTTGGGCCGATCCTGGGACCTGACTGACTTCTTTCTGAAATAAAGGGTGTCCACCGTAAAATTCTCTGCTCCAAAAAGGATGACTGTCTATGATACCTGGAGCATTTCTCGTGGAATGGAGGAGCCGCGATTCTGTCGCACAGCTCTTGATTTTCTGGGAGGACCAGTTTGATGACTTCCTGAGGATGTCATTCAGTCAATCAGGAGTCAGTCTCGGGGTTTTACATTATGCATCATATTCACCAGCCTCGCTTGCTTCCTAGCATTTTTTCATATCTTAACTTATTCAGGTATAAACAAGAAAATGGCCCGTCAATATATGATAGGATAACCTGATATGATTGTGCATATGATAAGGTAAACACTGAAATCAAATCACAAAATTAAAGAGACTTGTGAACAGCCGAATGTGAGGCAAGATAATGCTTTCCATTCCGGCGATCCGATTGCTTCCCTGGCATCAAAAGCTGTCCGTCTCGTCACTGAGAAACATATGACACTAGATGCTCCGCGGATATTGACGTGAATTAGGGCAACCAACCATCCAACATTGTCTCGGTATGTCGGCGAAACCCACAGGATGCTACTGCGACAGACTGCGACCACCGCGCGGAAGCTGGCGTCATGGACCAGATGACCGCAACGCATATGCATGATCCTACGGCGCATGCTCCTGGCGGGACCACGACACGTCACGATGACGTGTCGCGCGCCCGATCGTAGTCGCGTCAAGTTAGGGCCGGGTCCCATAGCTTTATGCGAGCAGCAGCAGCAAAGCAGCAGCGGTGCGGCAGCAGCAACACGGCAACATGGCAGCAGAGCAGCTTTCTGCTGCCGCTGCTCTGCTGCTGGAGGCGTCCCATAGCTTCGTTTTGAATTAGCGGCAGCAGCGGCTTAGGAAACACAAAGCGTGTTGGCAACTGTGGCATTGTTTACATTTCGCACATTCCGAAGGCGTACGCAGCGGCTAAGCCTTTTAGTGCACACACCTAGGAACGCAATCCTAGGTGAAAGGCGTTTGTGTGAGAGATATATTGTGGATTTGGAGCTCATAAGTGAACTTCGAGATGAGTGTGGTGGTGGTCTGAGCCTCGTATTACCTGATTGACTCTTCGTTGATGTGTAGTCAGTTTCATGACATTCAAACGTAGGTTCGTCCTCCTGCTGTGCAGAACCGTCCTTGCTGTGTTGTGTGGAGATTCTTCTACGGGATTTTGTCGTATAAATATTGCCTCGTTACTATAGTATTCGATATTTTGACTTACGGTGACTGTCAAATGCGTACGTTGCTATTAGTGAAATAAAATTGTCTAACGAAAACAAAGGCCCCTTCTGCTAGTATTCGCTGCTTTCTGCCTGTTTTCACAAGGAATGGGTTCATTATCTATCTCTGTCGAACCTTTTTTTGTTGTCTGAACGTTGTCTATCTCCATCTAACCCTTTCCAAGGGTCAGTTTCATTTACAACCACCTAGCAAGGTCTTAGAATACCGACCACAAGAAATTTGTTCGGTTTGGTTTTCACGCGGCATGGACGTGAAAGTAATTTGCTTGTACGTTATCAGGTCACGGGCTTTGAAGTACTTTCCAGAAAACAAGCGAACATGTAGCTACAACTGGTACACAACATATGTATCACGTAGGTTCGGTCGAACACTTTATTGAACTTATGAACTGAATTATGTCCTGAATGCGCACTTCACGCAGTCCCGATGATTGAACACTCGCTCCAAACTACTGGCAATCACAAGCGTATCCAGATCTTCAGAATCAAATTACGGAACAAAAGGAAACAAACCTTCTGCCGTCACTCACCGCCCTGCTAACCCTAAACACCGTCGAACGAAAACAATACCAACCAGCCTCCTGATTGGCTTTCGAGACCGGCTGCTCAGGCTGCAGAGCAACAGGGCAGCACAGCAACCAAAAATTCGGATACGAGAGCAGCAGGGAA
The DNA here is from genome assembly GCF_037126465.1 of Ornithodoros turicata. NCBI lineage: Eukaryota > Metazoa > Arthropoda > Arachnida > Ixodida > Argasidae > Ornithodoros > Ornithodoros turicata. The sequence goes on along the minus strand of NW_026999520.1, from coordinate 82,513 downwards.
TTTCTGCTGCTCTCGCCCAGTGCTATGGGACCCCCTCGTGTCGCTGCAGCTCTGCTGCTCCGCTGCTGTTGCTCTGCTGCTGCTCAAATCGAGGCTATGGGACCCCGCCTTTACTCACGGCGCACGGTGTCTTCGCGCGGCAGCTCGACACGGCGTGGCGCCAGCTGTACTCCCTTCGCGGCTCCGTTTAAATTCGCTCCCGAGAAAACTCCTCGCATGACGAAGGTAAAAGTTTGGTTCTAGACTCGGAAAAGTGTTTTCTTTCTGATGAAAACGAGAAAAATATCATTTTATAATCGTGCTGTGTGGTTTGGTTTTGTGTTCGTTGATCCGGGTGTCAAATGCACCTCCGGATTGTGCCACATCGGATCAAATGATAAGGTTACTTGTATTTTACAGACGCTCGTGACAACTCCACGTTCTTGAATCATGACCACAAATCCCGACCAGGTGAGTTGCCTCACAACAATATTGCCGACGGAAGACTTATACGAGTAGTTCCACGATACTGTTGTGAAGTATCGATTTATCCAAAATCGCAAGCATCGGACGGTTCCAAAGTCTTTTATGTACCACATGTATCCAAAGCTGTCGTAGGTTATCCAGGTGGGAAAGGGAGACGTGTACACGCGCGCTTTGGAGAAAATCAACCCTACAGTGCCAACAAGATGGGTGTCGAAGCACCCTGCTGTTGGGCAAAGTTTGATGGTCTGGTATCGTCTAGGGGTTCCTATCACATCATTGCAATCTTCTTTCGACATTATCCCCACTCCACTCACCAACTACAGGTGTTAGATGAGGCGATAAGATATAATTAGAGTTGTGCTTCCGAGTGTAGTCCTACGCGGGTCAGAATTATCTAACCTGCGCTTTGCCAATTCTACCTTTTCCTGAAGGAAAGCACTCGAAAATTCGCAGTGTAACCACATTGGTAAAGTAGTGCCGACGAAATTCTCACATTTTATTTTTATTTTCTGCGATGACAGTGCCACTCCTTTTCTATTGATGCGAAATTCACTGTTGCGCGTGAAAAGAAGGCGAGTTCCGCAACACTTGAAGTCACAGGAAATATTACTTAATGATTTCTTTAAACTGTGTAACATTCCACTGCGTAACAGAAACAAAAAAGACGAATGAAAAAAAAAAAACGAAACACTGAACACCGAGGCTGAGTGCTTGTCACATTGTACAATGTGCATTGTGCATTGTGCAATGGTACACACGGCCTGAGAAAGCACAGAGCATCGAGGGTAGTGTCATTCACTTCGGAGTGAACTTTTGTGAAAATACTGGCTGCCAAACTGAAGGTCCGTTCAGCTTCTGCGCTAGACGAAATGACACTCAGATATATCTGTACCTATCACGTAGGCAGCAGTCCTCTGCCTCCGCCAGTCATAAAAAGTGCTATTTCCTTACTAAGTGGTGAGTCTCTGCCTGATGGCCTGCAGGTGTTTTACTTTTCAGTCATATTCGCTGTCACGAAAATCCCGGGATTTTCCGGAAGAAATGTCGGGACGTAAAAAATTGTCCGGGATCCAGGGATATCCCGATTGGCAACCCTAGATATAATGCGACAGTGACATCAGGTAGAGAATTCAAGGAACCCGTAAAAGAATGTTTTGGATGATGGGTGATTCAGGACTAGAGTGGTTGATATTCCATCAGCGTGCTCTTCTGGGCTTCGTACCTATACAGAGCAGGCCAGTTCGTCAACGAGTCATCCAACTTGTCATTACATACAACGATGGTATGACGAAAACGACACAGCCCGCATGCATCGGATTGTGCGCCCTTGACGAGAAGCCCCAGTTGGACAAACATACCGACAAAGCAGTGAGAAGAAACGAAGAGTTTCGTAAAGATCTTTATCCACTGGGAACATAGTAGCTTTTGTTTCAGGTTCCCGCCAGTCCCCCAGGCAGTATGAAACGTAAAATGTGCACATGCATGTGACATGGATGAGACTCCTGCAGATGATGGCTGCCACCATTGGATTAGCATCATCCGATAGCTTTACATGGTCTTTCACATGATATAAAGTGGCTGGGTTCAAGCGCATATTTTGTCCGCCTAGTATCGCAAAACCACTAGTGGTACGCGAAAATTTTGCACGTTCTTAATTATTTCTTAAACTGGGAGAGATCTGAATTATGCCCGTACTTTGCACTGCTGGTAAGGTACCTGTAACGTTGCGAGCGCTACCGTGTAACGACGGACCCTCAAGCAAGACGCTCACACTTGGTGTTCGTTTCCAGGAAGGATGTGTAGAGTCCCCTTAACCTCCCCTTTTTCCGTTTATTTTTTCCCATGACACATCGTCTTCGTCACAATACGTTTTATTGAGACGCAGGGCTACCTTTCCGTGGAGCGATTTTTCCACACAAAGGCGCTCCTGGTATGTTTACGAGCGCGTTTTGCTTTGCGTAGTCTTTGCTTGGTAATTTATTGCCCAAATGTTGCATTGTGTACTTATTTTGCACTTATGGCACGTATGTTTATTTTTTCCTTTGGAGATGCAGGGCATGACTTTCGTGGGCGCCTTGAACTTGCTATTACGCACTTTCATGCAGAAAGTTACAATACCTGAGAATACAAATTTGTTACCGCGTGGTTGCAGCAGTCTCTTAGATTGGGCGCATTAAGTGATAGTTCCGAAGCTGTGCACGCTATCTTTAATGAGTTTTATGCCCCGTAGCGTTATTTTTGAACCACGAGGAGTACTACAAAGCCCGTAAGACCGCTGTGATGACAGTATGTTGCTGCTCCCAAGTATCCAGACAACACGGTGATATCCAGTGGACATCCAGTGGATATCAATGGCATGCACTCCTAGAGTATTGTTGAAGAGCAGGCGTTCAGGAGTCTTTTGAACTGCGTTGTTCCCGAATATGTTGTGCTGGCACGTACGATCCATTGTGCCTGAAATGTTTGAGAAAGCTAAACAGAGCGTTGAGTGCGAACTGCGTTCTATCTTTGAAGAATCTCCATGCAGCTATGCCACTGGCTGGATAGATGGCTGGACCTCAAGAGCAGGAGACAGTTTCCCTAACGCTTCATGTACTACGAGAAGACATCACGCTACGGAATTTCGTGATAGCGTGCCGACACATGAAGGCTGAGCACTCGGCAAAGAACTTTACTCGAAACCGTCATCGAAGAATGGCACATTCCCGCGTCTCTTCCTGGCTACGTTGTCACGGACAAAGCGCGCAATTCCGTTGCCGCTGTCACCTGTACGAGGTGGACGAGCGTAGCACACTTTGCGCACATGTTACAATTTTGTGTGCATGATGCGAAGAACAGCACACCTGGGTTTCAAGACATTTGCTCAAAGGCAAGGGCAATTGTTGGGTACTATAAGTTCCTAAGTTCCCATCCATACTTCCTGCACTCTTTTACAGCTGCTGCAAGTGGATTTTCCGTTTCATTTCTGAGTACATCCGGGAATGCATATTTGAGGTGCATGCTCTGTTTAAGGTTCCCAAAATATCCATTCGGGCCATACAACCCAAAATATGAAGTGGGTGCAAAAAAGGATTGCCTACATTTCTGCCATTTTGGTTTTTTGAGAAAAGTAATAATTAAACAGTGCAAATTACAAACAAATTATGCAAACTACACTCATGCAAATTTCATGGAAAAGTTCTCTATCAGGCCGTACCATCCATCTGCAAAAACCATGTGCATGATTCTCTGACACTAAGAAAGTAACAATACAATACAAAGTAAAAAGCAACGCCCAAGTCAAATTAACTGTGATTACACTGAGGATGGGTGGGAAAACTTTGTATTACAATTAAGATGAACAAGGCTTTCGTGAAGAGCCTACACTTCATCAGGTTAAAGAGTAGCCGTACAACAGGACGTATAAATATATACCAGTAGAAAGGGAGGGAGAAAGGGAAATAGAAAAGCAAAAACACAATCTGGGACGCTTATCTAGCTGAGGGAATTGAAAAAAAACAATAAGTAAAATAAGTAAAAAGCGAAGCAGACTGGACAAGACCAAAAACCACATGGGTTAAACATATACGCTGACCCGTTACAGTTGTTCAACTTTTCATTAAGCTTCAAGTGGGTCGTCCTTCCGTTATCCAGGAAGTGTGGATGTTGGGGGTGGATGTGTTTGCAGACCGGGGGGGGGTTGGCAGCGCGGCCGGCTGGGGACTGCGGAGCGACCTTGAGTCCTCCCCGAAACTCCCGGTTACAGGGAGCATCGGAAGGGTCGCCTTGCCTTTTGGGGCTGTCCGCGCTGTGAACTTTCCCCCTGTTGTGTGCCTGTGACACATGACCCTGGGCTGTAGTTTTTGGTCTTGTCCGGTCTGCTTCGCTTTTACTTATTTTACTTATTGCTTTTTCAACTCCCTCAGCTAGATAAGTGTCTTCGATTGTGTTTTTGCTTTGCTATTTCCCTTTCTCCCTCCCTTTCTACTGGTATATATACGTCCTGTTGTACGGTTACTCTTTAACCTGATGAAGTGCAGGCTCTGCACGAAAGCCTTGGTCATGGTAATTGTAATAAAGTGTTCCTTCCCGTTTTACCTTCCTCGGTGTAATCATTAAGAAAGTGTAATACTAAAAAAAAATCTAAAAAAAAAAAGAAATCACCTTGTATATCACAGCTGTCGCCAAGCCTACTTGTCTGCAGAAGCTGTTCCTTGGCGTGTCGCAGCCAAGATCTTATATGGGCTTCTATCTCACTGTCGGTGTCGTTCTTGAGGAGCCGACTTGACCTGATGCAACCTGAGAAGTAAATGTAGAAAAGAGTAAGCAATGCAGCAGTTACGAGAAATAAAAGAGATTACTCTTATGCCTAGCTCTCTCTCACACGGTTATGCCCAATGCAACGTCATGTTGCAAATACCTCGAGCAGCATTGAGGCAGGGTTGCCGCACATTATCTCTCACTTTTTTTTTACGTTCACAAAAAGAAGCGTAGATATACATGCCATTATTTGGAAAGAGACAAGGGTTAGATTGTATGAGTCAACATTATTCAGTAAGATTCACACTGACGACAAGGACAGCACAATTACATGCTCTTTCTAACAGTATGCTGTTAAAGATTGTGAATCATAAAGCTAAGGCGGTATGAGGGAGCAAACCGGGATCACCCTCGAGAAATTCACCGACTTCACGGATCGATTTCTCGAAAACCCCACACTTTATTTTCCCGATATACGTATACGTATATGCATACGTAAATGCATACGCATTGCCATGCCATTATAGTAGGATCGGCAGCTGGACAAGCGTGGAGAAAGATGTTTAATCGAGTCAGAGGATTGCACACTTTTGTGAAACAAATAACCAAATATGGTAATGAAGCTAATAGATCCCATGAATAGATAACAAGAATAAGGCCTAGACACACAACAAATGAGCGAACTGCCCACCACAGCAACAATCACGAAGAGCACAGTGGGACCCAAGCTAACCAGAGTTGCAATGAACCTGCAAATACCAGCAATGAACCCCGAAGCATGCATGGGGGCGATGCATTTTGTTACCGTTTGTTATCGTTGTTACCGTTTTGTTAAGATGTGCGTTTTTTGGGGATTGTCACGAACGCCAATCCCAAAAAAACGCACATCTTGGCCACACGAGTAACGTCTCTGCAAGTTCCTCACGTTTCACCTGAGTGATCAAGCTGGAATGATACTGCATGAGTGTTTTGAGATATTGCAGGGAAGCATGCATGCAGCCCAGAGAACGCGTATCCCCTCCTCCCACTGCCCACCAACCGCTGCGGCTCAGAATGGCAAAGAGCGCTCAAACTACTGCTTTCCAATATCAGTGCAACATATTTATTTCCTGAACACAAATAGCCTTGTACACACCACGTACTACAAACGAGAGTACATAAACACTGTGGAAAAACTTGTGAAACACAGTTGAGGTGCAAGTTTCTACTAATTCTCATTTCACAACCTTCTGTCATCTCTTTCGGAATATAAAATAGTAAAAGGGTGTGCTAAACACAAAGCAGAGAAATGTTTATATACAGGGTGTCACAGCTAATGTCAACGGCAGTTTTAAAACCGGCAAAGTGGTCTATGCGACCAGCAGCTGTTGAACCTTTTCAAAAGCATGATCTGCCTACCCGTTTTCCCCTGAATGCTGCTAATAAGCTAGGGATGAGAAAACAAACCTTCCCTAATTATAGGGTCGATGTGTCAACGAGAAGGCTTAGACTGCATTGAGAAACACTTGCCCCATGTCTTAGCCAAAGTACACATTTTCTTTTTCTTTCTTGAAGAAAAGTGCACCCCGTTACAACCTAGAAACCCACAGAAAAGGTGGACATCTTTTCAAACTACGCGTGAACACTATTCTATCCAAATGCACAAAGCTCAATTACATTACAATGCACAATTACATTCAATGTTAGTGTTTAATGTTTAATGTTAGTGTGAATCTTTAGTGGTTAATGGACGAATGTTACATACCATGATTTCTGTGCTGCAACGCTCCTCCAACTTCTTCACTGTAGCGTTCATGTGTAACTGTACAGCAATGTTAATATTTATCATTCACATATTTTTACTGTAAAAAATAAGGAATACTTTTTGGCATACTTAAATAGTTGCCGTAAATACTTTGTAACTTAAGCGTATCAATACAAACACAGTATTCAAGTACTCAGATACATTTTAAAATTAATGAATTAATATGAATGAATTAATGAATGAATTACTATACTGGACCAAAACCACACAAATAATCATTTTACTCTTACACACATACTTCAAAATTTTAGCAATAATGAAAAAGTCCTAAAGTGACCAGCATGAGCTTTTGCTAAACCAACATTTTTTGTCATGATTCGTGAGACTATTTGACAGAGCTGAGAAATTAGTTGTCAAAACTAGGGCACCATATAGAGGTTCCAGGTACCCGTATGGTACTGTAAACGTATTTTTATTCGCGATGTATTAATTTTCGCGAATGGATTATTCGCGAGTACTTAATTTAGCGATTTCAGGGCTGTTTCCTTTCGTGGGATAAACGTCAAGCTTTGTTCGCGAGTACAATTTTTCGCGAAAATTAATACATTGCGAATAAACAGTAACGTTTACAGTATCTCCCGCACTCTTGCTCTGTAGACATTTGCGCAGTAATCACTTGAAACAATGCCTCAAGCATATTTTGTTTCCAAGCGTTTAAGTATGACTGAACCAACTACGCCTGGCAAATGTTTTGTGTTCTACATTGTGTCCAGTGTGACCTTATAATAATTACAGTTCCTAACAGTCTTGCCACGTACACCTGACTGCTGTCTTTATTGTATTTACCAGCTTTTACATAGTATTTAGAAAAATGAACTCTATTTAAACATAGTTATAAATACAATTTCTCAAATATCTTATTTAAATACAGAAATAAAGTCAGGTATTTATAGATTAAACAGCATTTTAAATGAATTATGTTTTGTTGTAGTTTAAATGCAGTGTACTTGAAGACTGCTCATCCCTGCACCAGACGTATGCCGGCTGATTCACCTGTTCTCATTTATTGATTCGTTGATTTATATGCATTCACCTATTCATATATGTCTCATTTGTGAGACTGTCAAACAAGCACTGCTGAACTCAAATTCCACTTGATTGCAGCAACTGATTCCACTGAGATCTACTGGCAACAGAGATCCGTCGACATATCAGAAGGCACCCATGAATAAACTCCAGCCACACTCCAGATACTTAACCTCTTAAACATAAGCACATTTGCACCCACCGAGCTTTGCAAATAGAATGCTTCTAGTGTGCGACATGCTCAATCATTCAAAGAACGAATCTAGTTTCAGTAAGGTTATGGTTGGTATCTTTTCTTACTATTTGTAAGCATTATGTTATGTATATCCCCTCACGAAGGAGAATTTCTGTAGTGACAACAGAATGCATGATGATGCTGAGGGATGAAAAGTGCTTTGTTCAGCTCTGTGGCAGGTGCAAGTTTTCCAGCATGCTTTGAGGAAGCACATAATGTGCTAGCCAACATTTATCTTCCTCTCTTACCATAAGAAGCTGCATTAACACTAGGTAGGCACCGTGCGCTGTGTCCCTTGTTCTGCGTATGCCTTGCGAAGTTACCAATCACTTCAACAAACTAAAACATTTTAACTCCTCAGACCACTACTTTGGCAGTATCGAAATTGACATAGACAATGGAACTCTGTAATACTGCAACGCCACACACAATGCAGAAAACATCATGAAATGCTGTACGCACATACAGCACAACACTGACATAATCAGAGAGATGTGAAAACATAGGTAAAAAATTTTTAACAACTTAATACGAAACCTGGCGGTGGTGGTAGCACTGTTTTATCGACCCTGTCAGAGTCACTGCTGCTAATTAGCCTACAAGGTTTCTTCCGGAGACGTCGTGAGTCTGCATCAGATTGCAGGTCTGATGTTTGTTCAGCAGTATAGGCAGTTTTCTTCGTGCTTCGTTATCTGAACCTAGCAGAAACAGAATGCGGCTATCACACAGAAACTTCTTTAGAAAGTGACAAAATGCGATATGCTACAGCTAAATGGCAACAAAGATTGGAACAGCTGCAGAATTTTACAATAAAAGTTCATGTGGCTGCTGCCGGAGATGTTGTCTCACGTTCCATGAAATGAAATCCGTATAAGCTGGTGAACATGTGGTTGCAGTGAAAACTGCTTATTTCTAAGAAAAAGCCACACTCCAGCACAAAACGAACATTTTTGCCTGTGACGTAGTATATCCTTTGAGTATTTTCCGGAGGAGGGAGAATTTAATCAATACTGCAGCTTCCATAAAAAGAGGCATACTGTATAGACATCCTATAGAGCGTCAGAGCTCACACTCGAGCCGCAGGACGATATGCTCTGACGAATTTTCCGATTTCACCATCCGCATGTCCTAAGCTTATTCCGTCGAAGCTCAGTGCATGCACGAAGTCGTGGATGATACCCTCCGCTTGCTTCTCCCGTTCTCTTTGACGAACGAGCGTGTCCATCATGGTGGGCTGCAGACGCTGCTCGCGTTCCGCTGTTTTTAGCTTGATGTGCCGTTTCGATGCAACATGTTCCCAAAAGCGATCATACGGCTTTTTGTCTGGGTCTGGCGACAACTCAACTGCGGAGTACTTGCAGCACAGTAGCGTTGCTGACTCCGGGGCAGACGAAGTTGGAGTTGCGTCGGTGACACCGTCGCCTTTCTGTCGCTTTATGACTTCAAAGTCCGGGTACTCCTTTGACAAATCTTTGGCGCTTTTTTTTTTTGCGGCGCCCCAAAAGGTTAGCTTTAACTAGTTTTAGGTTACCCGCAAAAACTAATACACACCGAAAAGTTAAACCTTCGATTCCCGGCAGCCTCTCGTCCCAACAACATTCGTATTGCTCGCTGCTCACGCATGCGCATCGCGTGACATTCCAAGGGCGCAAGCAAGCTGATCCAATTGGCAGAGCTTTCGTTTTTCTTTTTTTCGTTTTATAACATTTGAAACACCAGCGTCATCTATTGACATTCCGTCGAAATATCTGCGCTGGAATGGGAGACACATTGAAGACCTCGTCTTCACCTTGTCGAAGTACGGTTTTCCAGGTATTTATCGGGTTTAACCCAAACTGCCCAAACTTCCATTCGGGGTGCAAATTCGGGGAAATATCGGGTCAAACCCGAAAACATCAGGCTCTATCTATAAGGCAAGGAGGTACTTACAGAAACCTTCTATTACAATGCATGGTACTTTCCTCCAGCTTTCCAGAGGTGCTTGACCCCTCACAATCATGGTGTGTAGCTTGTTGCAATTTTTCTCTGGCGGCCACCAACACAAGCCACGGCCACGTAATTTTCTTCATCCGGAAATTTAACAATGAGGAAGGCTTCTTCATCTGCATAAAATGTTTGCGTATAAACACAACAAAGATTTGACGCACACAAAACAAACCTTAAAAATGCCCAATGTTTATACAAACTTAGGCACAGACATCTTTCTCCATCAATGGTAGTAATGACGACGAGCTAAAGCTTACTGGCACATGAGTGACGACGGCCATCATGCGCCATCAATGGCACAGTGCATGTAGAAGTGGGAAGACTGCCCACTCTCCTTCAAATAGCAGCAACATGCATTTTTACTACGCGACCACCAGTGACCAGACACAAATGTCCGAGGGCTCTGATGCCAGGAAGATTTTTAATGAAGATGAAGGACAGGGAAACGAGTACATGTCTCGCATCCGCAGGAACTTTCTTCCGATGATGCAGGGCTTCTTTGTTGTGAAAAAAAAGCAATATTGTGTACTACGACCACCGTGCCATCTAGCAACGTGCAGCAGTTGTCATCGCAGCTAGTCCTCAAGATGCACTTTTCGCCTAGAGCAACCGTTTTGTATTCAGGTCCTCCACACCCCAGTGGCAAAGTTCCGGCAGTATGTTGAAGACTCGATGTTGTTTTGTCTCTTTCTGCTTTCACATGTGGGACGGGTGGTCTTTCTCTCTTTCAAAACACGCGTGAATAACTGTTCAAGCGGCCGCTCTGGCTCTCTGATGCACTGCTTCACCTTCTGCATTAAATTTTCGAATGGGAAAGCGCTCCAACTGTCTACAGGGCCATGAGTGTCAACATCATCCGCTAATCAAAATGTAATGTTTTTTTTAAATTCCGTGTTAGCGCCTGTGTTAGCAACTGTGGCTATGAGCGGCATACAGACGTGGACAGATGGAGAGAGGACAGCAGGAAGGAGTGGGGGACAGAGGGGTTAGTATGCGTCCTGGGCCGACTTCAGAGGGAACTGTGCCGACATTCGTCTGGAAAGTCTTCGGAAAACCCAGGGAAAACCTCAGACAGCACAGCCCCGCTGACAGGATTCGAACCCGTATCATTCCCCAGTCTCGGCGTGGAAAGCCATCATCCTAACCACTATGCCACAGGAGCTGGTGATGATGAAAATGTAGACACAAAGTATCGCAGCAGTTCCTTGGCATGTCCCAAGTGCTCCTTGTAATGTGTGGCACTTGCGAGTATCGTGAGTGCACAATATAGCACCGTGAAATTTTTTGCGCGTGACGCTTGGAATCGACGAGTAGAGCACTACTGGTCCAGTATAAAGTAGCGCCATTCTAAATTCAGCCGCTTTCCACGCGTCGAGCTCCATAAAGCTCGTCGGCATCCTCGCAAATTCAGCACCAATATGTTGCCGAAGGGACACATGGTTTTTGGACACCTCCATGCATGTTTTTGAGCTTTGCCTACATGCTATTCTTGGACCAGTAAACCAGAGTTGGAGCAGCTTCCGTACAACGCCTAGGCAAACAAGATACATAAAATCAAGAGGAACTGCACTGATAATATCGATGGGAGGTTGAGTCAAAATAGTTTCTCCAGTGTGATGTTCTTTGCCTGTATTAGTCCTTCCATCAGATGGCACAACAGGGTAACAAACTCTTCCGTCCTTGTAGTCCCCTTTCACAGTACACTTAGTACAGCTGTAGAAGCGGCCGTGACTTTTAACGGACCAGATAAATGCTCTTGCTGGGGCATCAGACACAGTTGCTCAGACTTTAACCTGAACTAGCTTGTGCTGTATTTCGATGCCGGTTGTGAGAACATCTTTCCGTTCTGTTACAAACTGCTCAAGAAAAACATTTGCAGATTGTGGTTTTGACTTTCCACAAAATAATCCAACATGGATGGGTTCTCCAACACTACAGTTGACTACTCTGCAAAGTAGGGGCCAGAATTGGTCCCTTGTGCTTTTCGCAATTGGAAGGCCGTCAATATTGAAGTGAAGCACGAGAGTATCTGGAAGGCACGACACACCCTGCAGCGAATGTTGCAAGCCCGATGCGAGTCTAAGAGGGCAGTACTTTCCGCAGCCCAGTTCGACAACTCTTGCACTGTTCCTAGGCGCCCGTAGTAGTGTTCTTGCAGAGCCCGGCAGGGATTCATGACAAGGGTGTGTTCGCAGAATTTTTAACAAATATGTTAAAACATCATGTGGAATGCGATGTGTGACACTCCACTTCCGCAGCCTGTTGCAGAAGCTCTGTGTGTCCCCTTGCTCGGCGTCTTCTGAAAGATGGTGAGGAACAGCTGTTGGAATACTCTGCGATGTTGCTTGCACTGTATGGATGTTTCTGCTGTCTGAAATAGGCGAGGCTTGTGCACACGTCTCAATCTGCTCATCTGTCAGGTACTCTTGCGTGCTGGTCTCTGCACACTCGTTCTTGATTAAATGCTGAGCTGAACCCTGTGAGGTCGAGGGCTGGTCCTCTATACTTGACCTGACGAAGCATGTTGGGGGTGCTCATATTTTCTGAATGCTTCTCGACACCTCTCCACGTGCCGAAGAAATGTCTTCCGTGTATCCTTCGGCATATTACCAGAAACAAAATTGCACCTTCCCATTCACTATGCCAAACCAAACTTTCCTAATTTGGTACTAATCGAGCCCAAAATGTATAATTACAACGTCAGCTCTGCTATAGATATGCAGAATATAATGCAAATGTATAAAAACTGGCAAGTTTCACGAAGAGGAATGAACCAGCAAAGGAGCAGTAAAAGTGATGTGAGTGCAGAATGCAGTGCTGAACACGCTTCCTTCACAAACACAGGTATTGTATTGTTCTATACTTGCCCATTCCCGATGTCACGACTCCAGGATATCAAACAAGTGACCACAACAACGCAGTGCACGAGGAAGATCATGTGCACTTCATTGTTAATTCCCCCATCACTCGAAAATGAATAACCGCTTGAGAACTAGACGTCCAGCTCGAGGCAAATCTTACAGTAAACCGGTTACCTTTTCAGCAAATATTTTGTGGCACCTTTCCTAAATTCCAAGTCACGGCGCAATGACAGTTGTCACCACCGATGTACCGTGCCGTGCATACCGCGAGGCAATCCCCCGTGCAAACTGGAAAACGAAACAAATGGCAACACAAACGAACCTCCACATCCGCATGACAACGAAAGCGAGAGAAGCGAATGCGAATAGCGTGTCATTGGTAACATGATCGGCAGCGAACATACGATTTGAGGCCCGCGCTTTGTTACAAAACATACGTAGACACTGTCACAGAAGCACCAAATGTTGACAAAAAACTTACACGAGCATAGGGTGTACAGCTTGGGACAAAAGTTTACGGAACACGCGACACCCTAGCGGCTGCCGGAATCGGGTGAGTCCACTGTTTCGAAGGGGTGGACGGATGCGCTGTTAGCGACACACAGTGTCGCTTATGCGTGCCTGGGAAGTACAAGTTACCGCTGTGTGTCGCTAACAGCGCACCCTTCCACCCCTCCGAAACAGTGAACTCACTCGCTTCCGGCAGCCGCTAGGGTGTCGCACCGGAGAACGAGTACGTCGCTCGCGTGTTCCGTAAACTTTTGTCCCAACCTGTACATTGACTGAAACACAACGAGCACAACGCATTGAAAAACATCCAGAGGTCAGATAAATTCACATTCCGCAAAAAATGCACCACAACGCTCCTTGTACATACTAGGAACGGAGTTGCCTCAGGACAGAAGCCGCCGATATTTCGAACAGGGACTGTTCTTCTTCTGAACGGAACAGAACAGAAGAACAGTCTGTGTTCGAAATATCGGCGGCTTCTGTCCTGAGGCAACTCCCTTCCTACATCTCTACGGGTTCGCTGGACTTCTACCCATCCTTGTATACATACCAGTACGTAGTACCTACGTACACGCGCTATTTAGGCTTAGGGTTAGCTACTCCCAGTTTTCATTCAAGTTTTTTTCTCACTCACCCATCACGGCACCAATGTCCGTAGACTCGTTGCACAACTCACAAGCTTCGCCTGCGCGTATGTTAATCCAATGTTTAAAGGACATCACGCGACACGACAAACAAAGCAGCAGCAAAGAGAACAGCGTGGACATTGTCGGATTGGATTGCCTTGGCTTCGAGATAAAATCCACCAGATGGAAGGGCACCCTGGTGGGCTTCTTGGGAACGAGAATCAAGCTTAAAATGTGTGGTAGACGAGAGCGAGTGGGTTCTGGTGAGGCATTTTCGTACGGCGCCCCCAAATCCAACAACCACACAGACCGCACTGATGGTGAACGCAAATTCGCCTGTTCGCCGTGTTTCACAAAAAGAAAAAGAGAAAACCTACATCCGTGGCAGTCAAGGCTGTATTTCTCGTGTGTGTGTCTTTTTTTTTTCCTTATTATGGGGGAGTTGGGGGTATCCCGTTATCCAGCAGGGTCATTCCACGCCAAATGATCCAAAGGTCCTGCTCGACCCCCCGCACTTCTGGACCAAAAAATTATCGTAGATACCCTATGGTATTAATAGACATTTCCCAAAGTTTTACCTGGGAATATTGAGCCCCTGTGATTTTACGCGGTGTCAAAGTTTTCGGTAATCACGGAAACCATAGTATCCGTGAAATAATCGGGCGGGTGCATCGCTCGCGTTACACGCATAATTATGGTGCTGAAACAGACGTCTGAGTTCGGAAAATGTGCTGAAGCAGAAATGTTTGGGAAATTTCAACTTTTAGTGCCCTAAAACTCCCCGGCTACCGGCGCTTTTTCTTGCGACTTTGCGTTTTTTTTTTAATATACTTTACATGACAGCTGGAATTCTTGAAAACTTTGTGGTCGTTCACGAGGACCCATTCTACAAGCCTGCTGGTTTTCAAAGCCGTCACTGCAGTAGTTTTTGCCACAGTACACCTTAAACCTCGCAATTTTCGCAAAGTTTGACGTATTTACGGCCAATTTTGAAAATGAAGCGGTCGTCATAGAACAGTCATTTGGTATACATTTGGTAGAGGAAACCCTCAGCCAAAATATCTAAAAAAACTAAAGAGGTACTTTTTGATAAGCGCTAGAATTTTTTTTTTAACTGAACGTTCTACGCAGAGGCGCACGCACTCTTTCCCTTCTCTTTTTTCTTACTTTGCATTAAACATATCCCCCCCCCCCCCGCACGCACTCTCCGGTGGAGGGAGAGCGTTGGTGAGCATCGCGGGCCAGGCGCGCTGCAACGCGACAGCTCAGATACGCCACTGCTTGTCGCACAATGCCAAAAACAATAATTTTGACTTGTGGGCACCGGTCTAGTGCATGCACAACCTACTGCCAATGTCGCGACAGGTAAGAAGCTGCCTCCACCAGTATAGCAACGCGAGTGGATACTTTGCATTACAAACCCGACCGAAACGTATAGCCACGTAAAAGCACTTTTACTTACACATTCTTCTTATCGTTCTCATACGAGTTGTACAAAAACAAAACGTCTAACACAAAGAATCGTTGTGCTCAGCACACTAGCACAGTGAAGGAGCTCAAGATTATGTCCAGTAGTTGATGCAGTAGAAGGCGGCTCCGCGCTTCTAGCAGGTTTTTGAACACCCGGAATACCCGATGCTGTTGGGAATGGATGTTGTCTTCATGGTGATTTCAGTGCGGCTAACGGGTTCGAAGCAGAGATGCCTCCTTGTTTCAGGCACGGCCCTTGCGCTGTCGTAGCGGTTCTTCAACGCCCCTTGCTGCCGCATTACCTGCTCCTCCAGCACCCAGATCGATGTAATTGCGTCGAGATTTGCCTTTGCCCAGCTGTACAGATCCACGGATCTCAGTATGTGACCTTCAAAGGACCTCTGAATGCTGGCTTTAGCAGCAAGCCTCTTCAGAGTCCCAGCTCCATCGCACGGCCCTTTCCCACGTGAGGTCGCATAGAAGTGCCATGATGCACTTATGCTGAAATCCCAGTAGTGGTGACAGAAGTTGATGATACATTTTTTGTTTTTGTATTGCGAACCTGCGCCGTCCGTGAAGTAGTGAAGTTTATTGACATGGGGATAGTCTGCTCTTATTCTGCGTGTGAGCCCTGTCTGAAAGGTAGAGACCACGGCATTATCGTGCCGTATGCAATCTGATATCACAACGAATGTACGGTGACGCAAGTTCATATCACCAGGGAACCGGTTGTAAAATACAGTCGAATGAATGGTGGCCTGTCCTTGATCCCAATAGAAAGATTGCGGAGTGTACTGTACGATAAAGCAGTAGTTTTCGGCAAAATCTATTAGGATAACACCTTCTCCAGGAGGGAGCGAATCTAGATTCCGAAGGAACTCTTGATTGTTGCTTTGCCGCGCAGTTATGGTATTTCAGTGACTTCAATTTATGCGTCTAGTGATCGACAAAGTCGTCCCCACAGGGACTTTTCTGTCAGCCACAGAGCATTAAAGCGTATTACACGTATATGTTCACGTGTCGTTGGGATTTGCATCCCAGAGAGGAGATCTGTATCTCCTCTAGAACCTCTATCTCCAAAAGGCTCCCATCTCACTATATATTTGCCTTTTACAAGCGCAATAAACTGGCGGCATATGCACAGCTGACTAACGTGTACTGCCTGTGCCATGCTGCCACTTGCACCGCAGGCTACTGTCTCCAAAACCAGGCAACTGTCAGTGGAGGACCAGGATAACAACCCTTTTTCACTGATAAATTTTCAACTTTGTAGACTACGTATATGATGCGCGCAAGTCTGGGACGTCATCTTGCGTTCCTTGCGCATACTGGAGTACTGAGCAGGACCGTTTATTTTTGTTGGAGACGTTTTGCTCTTGTACAACACGTATGAAAATGATAAGAGGAAGGTGTAAGTAAAAGTGCTTTCATGAGGCGATATGTTTCGGCCGGGTTTGTAATGCAAAGTATCGACTCGCGTTGCTATACTGGTGAAGGCAGTTTCCTTACCTGTCGCACATTGGCAGTAGGTTGTGCATGCACTAGACCGGTGCCCACTAGTCAAAATTATCGTTTTTGGCATCGTGCGACAAACAGCGGCGTATCTGAGCTGTCGCGTTGCAGCGCGCCAGGCCCGCCATGCTCACCAACGCTCTCCTTCCACCGGAGAGTGCGTGCGCCTCCGCGTAGTATGTTCAGGGAAAATAATATTTTCTCGCGCCTATCAAAAAGTACCTGTTTAGTTTTTTTATATGTTTTGGCTGAGGGTTTCCTTTACGTAATGCATACCAAATGACTGTTCTATGACGACCGCTTCCTTTTCAAAATTGGCCGTAAAAACGTCAAACTTTGCGAAAATCGCCAGGTTTAAGGTGTGCCATGGCAAAAACTACTGTATTGACGGCTTTGAAAACCAGCTGGCATGTAGAATGGGTCCTCGTGAACGGCCACAAGGTTTTCAAGGATTCCAGCTGTTACGTAAAGTATATTTAAAAACTCGCAAATTCGCAAGAAAAAGCCCCGATAGCCGGGGCGTTTTATGGCACTCAGAGTTTATTTCCCAAAAATTTCTCCTTCAACACATTTTTCGAACCCAGTCGTCTGTTTCAGCACCATAATTATGCGCATAATGCGAGCGATGCTCCCGCCCGATTATTACAAGCATACTATGGTTTTCGTGCTTACCGAAAACTTTGACCCCGCGTAAAATGACAGGGACTCAATATTCACCAGAAAAACTTCGGGAAATGTCTATTAATAGCTTGGGGTATCCACGGTAATTTTTTGGTCGAGAAGTGCGGGGGTCGAGCAGGACCTTTGGATCATTTGGCGTGGAATGACCCAGCAGTGGCGTAGGCAGAAAATTAAATATTTCGCGGAGAAGGGGAGGGGGGGGGGGGGTTCCGTGGGTGTTCACATGTTTGAGGAGGGTTTCTAATCGTTTCCTTCTCCCGCACTCTGGTGGCACGACTTTGGAGACGCTTGAGCTCACCAAACTACTCCCTGGGTGTGCTAATATACCCTGAAAAAGAAACAAAAATTTGGTTAACGCGCTTGGAGCACGGTCGCCGACCTTAAGAGTACTTGCAGCTCAATTTTATTTCGGTAAGATATGTATACAATACATCGTAATCTGCGGAGATTTCAAACTTGATGCAATCAAACCTTTAGGCGAAAGAAAACTTCTTTTCCAGAAACTGTACCGCAAGCGATACTGCCCCGACGACATTGTTATCGGCGGCGCCGTTCAAACCTTATTTTGAATATTTTGAAATCCAAATTCCATACTGAAGCACTGTAATCGAGGTGGCGAAATATGTATACCATTATTTTATTATTTCTTTTTCATTTCTTTTATCATTTGTATAGAAAAGTTGCAAATGGGGTTTTCCAAAAGAAACCCAATTTTGCAACACATTTACCCTACCACAAGCTAGCTACATGCATAATACGGCGCCGCTGGTTTGGCTGGGCACCAACCTGTTCAGATATTTCATGCCAGACAGTTTCTGTTCACAGGAGGTATATAGTCACAGTGGATCCCTTCTACTGCTGGACTGGATGCGGAAAGCTTGGATGTTATATTTAGTTTTCGACAGGATGTTACCTCACGAAGTAACTGTACATGATCTATAAAACGACTTTGTGAGGTCACAGGGTGGATACACGTATTTCCGATACACACGTTTCCGCCAGGAATCAGGCACAGTGACAAATTTCCCATCTAAATCCTAAACGGGACATGCACTGGACGTTCTGAATGTCGTCCCTCTGAGATATCCATGGGACATCCTCACAAAGTTTCACCGGGATATTTCCTTCTCCCGGATGTTATGGGATCGTGGGGATATCCGGAGGATTTTGTGTGTTGTCTGGGACGTTCGCCCTCCATGAGCTGTGTCAGTGCCACCGTGGGAATCAAAATTTCCGACAGAACAACGCACAACTAAAATCTCTCGTTTCCGGTAGCCGTAGGTACCTCAAACCCTCGGAGTGGTCCTCAGTAATCCTTTTGGCATCCATGCGCTTCAACCCAGTCAGTTTATATCATGTGAAAGGTCATGTCTAAAGCTATCGGATGATGCTAATCCAATGGTGGCATCCATCACCTGCAGGGGTCTCGCAATGGGCACATTTTACGTTTTTCGAAACTTCCACAACGTTCTTTTACCAATGAAAAGGATATGATTTTCACACTGCCTGGGGGACTGGCGGCAACCTGAAACAAAGGCGACGATGTTACCAGTGCCTAAAGATCTTTACGAAGCGCTTCGTTTCTTCTCACTGATTTGTCGATATGTTCGTCGGACTGGGCTCTTCGTCAAGGGCGCACAGGCAACTCATGTATTCTCCCACGGTTTGAATGAGCCTGGCGGAACTGGGAGACCATTGGGTAAACGTAAAGTGATGCTCTGGGGACACTGTGGGTTCGAGTCCTACAGCTGGCTAACCTTTTCAGTGACTTTCATCATACATCGTTAACTACAACAAGCTCACGCAGTGTGGTCATTGATTTCCCAGTCAGCGGGAGACCTGTAGCAAAGAAGAGGTTGAAGGTCGCGTGCTTGTGGATGGGGCGCGCAAGGCCACAGCCGCGTGGACCCTGCCTGACAAAAAAAAAAAAAACAAAAAAAATCGCTGCGCGTCTCTTAGGTAAAAAATCACTTCGCGTCCAAAGTAGGGACATCACGCCACCTTTTCAAAAATAATCAAGGAAATCGAAAATGGCATTTTTGAGAAAATTGAGATGCAACATTGGCAATTTTCGCCTACCATGTGCGATTCTGAAGCTAATAACACAAACCACTGGGCTGAGAAAAATAAACTCTCTACAGTACGAAAGTTCTTTCAAGGTCCTATCGAATGGCACTAAGCTCGATGTTCTCAGATGTTCTGTCATGACGCAAATTGGTAACAAAGTTTGGCCTTTTTGAACGTTTACGACAATTTTGGCATTTTTTCACCGAAAATCTGTGGCCCTCAGAGTTCTGTGGGTGGCTGTCGACAGTGTCTGTAGAGCAGCCTATAATCATAAAATTCCTCCAGTTCCTAGGCATAAAATCAGCGGTGGTAGACCCCGTCAAAGTCGGTTCAGAAGAAAGCGCGCTCAAGCATCCTCAGAATTTCCTCCTCTCCCACGCGGAAACTACTCCACGCACGAGCGTCGCAAGTTGTGCGATTTGCTTCGTTTGAGCTATTTTTTCTGGCCGAATTAAAAAATACGACTTTCACCCGTTGTTCGATTTAAAATGAAACTACCCCCTCCCCATTATGGGTGACGTCGCCAGGTACTTACTTCGCCGGGAGCTGGTTATTGCGGTCCTCTCGAAGTTCAGCGACCGTTCGGAAGACTATAGGTCGTGGAAATCGGCATTTCGTAACACTACTAAAACCTTGGAATATCAGCCACAGAAGAGATGGATCTCCTGGTGAAGTGGCTGTGAAGCGAATCGTCCATGTACGCTAGAAGCTGTGCACATCGGAAACCCGGTCATGGGACTTCAGGCGATCTGGGAACGGTTAGAAGGGTAAACGGCAACCCAGAGGCAATCGAAAACGCGGTAATGGACAGGCTTGAAAAGTTTCCGAGGATACTAGGCAGTGGCCGAGAGAAACTGAGGGAGCTGGGAGCTTTACTCCAAAAACTCGAGTCAGCAAAGGCAGATCCACGCTTGCCTGGGTTCTCTACCTAGACACGTCACGTGGGGTCAACCCTATTGCAGCGAAACTTCCTCTACATTTGCAAGAAAAATGGATCGCTCTAGGATCGAAATACAAGCGGGAACACCGTGCGTCTTTCCCACCGTTCTCTGTCTTCTCAGACTTCGTCCGAACCGCAGCGAAGACAAGGAATGATCCAAGTTTCATAATCGGGCCCTCAAGGGATAACACAGGCAAGAAGAAGACGTCCTCGTCGACAACGCCTCTAAGAAATCGTCTGTAACGGTGCACAGGATCACGATTACCGCTCAGGAAGACAGCTCAACAAGTCAAGTAGAAAGAACTCTGAAGAACCCGGAAGGAATGTGCCCCTTGCATAAGAAGCCACATAAGCTTAGCCGGTGTAGGGCGCTATGTCAGAAACCTCACGCCGAGCGAAAGCGCTTGCTGTCAGAGTTCGGTGCATGCTTTAAATGCTGTGCGATGACGCACAACGCGAAGAGCTGCGACTCAACGATACATTGCACAGAGTGCAACAGCGGCCACCACATTACGGCACTTCATCCTGAGAGCGTTACCTCGCAAGCTCGACGCAGCGCCGGAACCACATCGGCAGAGGAAGAGGGTTTCAACAGGGCATCCGCAGAGGTTACATCAAGCTGCACGGAAGTGTGTGGAGAAGCCAATTCGAGAGTATCCTGCTATTTTTAGCAGGACGACATATTTTAGGCGAGACATATTTATGAGCAGGATACTGAAAAATATGTCTCGTCAAAGTGTATCCAGAAGAGTACAGCCAGAACAAGCAGTTCGGATATATGCAGTCATTGACGACGAGAGCAATAAGTCATTGGCCAGGCCCGAATTCTTCGAATGCTTCAACATTCACGGGTGTGAGTATCCATACACGCTCAGGACGTGCGCTGGAGTGGTTGAGACGTTGGGACGACGAGCTACCGGTTATGTTGTTGAGGGTATCGACAGCGGCACACCTCTGCGGCACACCTATGCGGCACACGCCGGCCTTTACCAACGTTGACGGAGTGCGACCAAATTCCTAATGACAGGAATGAGATCCCAACACCGGACTTTGCTCGCAGACATCCACATGCCAAGGCAGTGGCAAATGTCATTCCGCCACTCGAACCCAATGCACAAATCCTACACTGCTCCTAGGAAGGGATCTCGTTCAAGAGCACAAAGTGCGTCAGCAGCGTAACAACCCTAACCACGCTCCTTTCGCCCAGAAGCTGGACTTCGGGTGTGTCATAGTTGGGGACGTCTGTATCGAACGATTACGCAATTCACAGGTCAGTAGCTTCGCCACAAGCGTGTTGCAAAACGGTCGTCCTTCCTACTCCACGCCCTGCCCCAACCACATGATTGTGGACGAAAAACCCTGTGTTGAGCATTCTACAAAAGAAGCCGTCCAGTCTCTTCCGCTGCTAAGCGACGACCAAACGAATCCCAGATACCCCCTATTCCAGATCACAAGAGATGACGAGAAGCTTACTTCGTCAATGAAAGACAAAGAATGACTGAGCTTGATGAACAGAGAATTCCACAGGGACACGTTACACAACTGAGCAGCCCCTTTGCCTTTTCGTATGCCCCGACGTGAACTTCCTGACAACCGAGAACAAGCGTTTTCTCGGTTCACTTCTTTACATCGCACTCCGGAAAGGACCGCACAAATGAAGCACTTCGTTGCCTTCATGCAGGATCTGCTCGAAAATGGCCACGCTGAGCCAGCACCACAAAGAAAAGAAGCCAAGCAATCTCTGTACCTCCCCAGCTTCGGTGTTTGCCACCCGCAGAAACCGAGCCAAATCCGCGTAGTTTTCGATTCAAGTACCAAGTACCAAGGTGTTTCGCTCAACGACTTGCACCTTTCGGGACCGGACATGACAAATAGCCTGATCGGTTTGCTGCTCCGTTTTAGAAAGGAGGCTGTGGCGGTAACAGCTGACATCCAGCGAATGTTTTATTCCTTCGTCGTGCGTGAAGACAGACTACCTGCGCTTCTTGTGGTTCCGAGACAACGACACTATCAAATATGTCATTGAATACAGGATGTGTGTACATGCGTTTGGCAACACATGCTCCCCCTCTATTTGTGACCTACGGCTTAGGGCGCACCGCACAGGAGGGAGAGCAGGACTTTGGAGCGGACGTTGACACTTTATCGAAAGAGACTTCTATGTCGACGACGGCCTCAAGTCCTTACCGACCGAAGAGGAGGATATTGACTTACTCAATGGGACACAGCCCATGGTGAAAGGAGCAAACATGCGGCATCACAAGATAGCCTCTAACTCTGTGGAAATCGAGGAAATCTTCCCATCCGGTGACTATGCCACGGGCATTAAAGACATGGACTTCGACGGAGGTCATGTACCGATGCAGCAGAGCCTTGGACTAAACTGGGACCTGAAGGCACGTTCACCTTCAAAGTGCCCGTAAAAGACACTCCGAATTCTCGACGCGGCGTACTATCCACTGTGAAAAGCCTATACGACACCCCTAGGATTGAGAGCCCCAGTGACGGTACAAGGTAGGCCGTTGCTGAGAGATATTTCTTATCCTGAGACTGGGATGCCATTCTCGACCTGAATGACAACTGGCGAACGTGGCGAGACTCATTACACCTTGAACGGCTCAAGATACCACTCCAGTACACTGCAATCTCTCTCTCCGGCGCTCGTCGACGGGAAATCTGCGTCTTCTGCGATGCCTCAGAACAGACAATCGCCGCTGTGGCTTACATCAGAGTCACAGATGCTGATGGAATGCAACACGTGGGTTTTGTGTTCGGAAAAGCAAAGCTAGCACCACGCCCCTAACAGACCATTCCAAGACTTGAGCTATGTGCCGCACTGCTCGCCGTCGATACCGCCGAGTTTGTCGTCAGCGAAATCGATGCTCACATTACATTCTACACGGACAGCAAAGTTGTGCTCGGATACCTCTTCAATCAATCGAGGCGTTTCTACGTCTGTGTCAGGCAGCCGTGTGAACCGCATACGAGGATCTACAAAGCCCGAACAATGGCATTACGTTCCCACCGATCAGAACCCTGCAGATCACGCCCCTAGAGCTGTCGCTGCAGATGCTTTGGCTAGCACGACTTTGCTGACAGGACCGAAATTTCTTCGGCAAAGTACGGCCGCGTAGAGGAAGGGCACAGCCTTCCTGCTTTTTGAACCAGACCAGCACAAGAATCCGTCCTCAAGTGGCTGTCTCGGCAACTCGCGTAGGAAATCAACAACTGGGGGTTCATCGCTTCGAGCGCTTTCCGACATGGGCATCTTTTCTGCTGGCCGTGGCATACCTGGTGCATACCGCTCGTTCCTTTCATAACCATTTGGCTGATTGTCACGGGTGGCATTAGTGCAGGAAACCTCGAAGCGCGGATGAGCTGAACGAGGCGAAGGAAGTCATCCTTCGCTGCGTCCAACACGAACAATTTTCAGAAGCCGTCACAAGTCCCCGTGCGGACGCAGCTCAACAAAGTCTCATTTCGTCCAGCAACCCTTTGTGCGAACTCGACCCGTTCGTCCACAATCAGGGCCTGTTGAGAGTTCGTGGACGCCTACGAAACTCCGACCTCGACAATTCGGATCACTCGGATCACACCCGGAGATCACTAAAGGGTAGTACACGCATGTCGGAATCGAACTCGTGCCAGAAGCACAATGAAGCAATGTAATCCGGAGTACTCTTTCCTACTCTGGTGCCACTGGTATCATCCGTATACTGCAGATTACTAAAGTGTTGCACACACTTCTAGGAATCGAACTCGTGCCAGAAGCACAACGGAGCAATGTAATCCGTATTACTCTATCCTGCTTTGGTGCCACTGGTATCATCCGCGTACCGCAGATCAGTAAAGGGTAGTACACGCTTCTAGGAATCGAACTCGTGCCAGAAGCACAATGGAGCAATGTAATCCGTATTACTCTGTCCTGCTTTGGTGCCACTGGTACCATCCGCGTACCGCAGATCACTAAAGGGTAGTAGACGCTTCTAGGAATCGAACTCGTGCCAGAAGCACAATGAAGCAATGTAATCCGTATTACTCTGTCCTGCTTTGGTGCCACTGGTATCATTCGCGTACCGCAGACCACTAAGGGGTAGTACACGCTTCTAGGAATCGAACTCGTGCCAGAAAGACAATGGAGCAATGTAATCCGTATTACTCTGTCCTGCTTTGGTGCCACTGGTATCATCCGCGTACCGCAGATCACTAAAGGGTAATACACGCTTCTAGGAATCGAACTCGTGCCAGAAGCACAATGGAGCAATGTAATCCGGATTACTCTTTCCTGTTTTGGTGCCAGTGGTATCATCCGCGCACCGCAGATCACTAAAGGGTAGTACACGCTTCTAGGAATAGAACTCGTGCCAGATGCACAATGAAGCAATGTAATCCGTATTACTCTGTCCTGCTTTGGTGCCACTGGTATCATCCGCGTACCGCAGATCACTAAAGGGTAGTACACGCTTCTAGAAATCGAACTCGTGCCAGAAGCACAATGGAGCAATGTAATCCGTGTTACTCTGTCCTGCTTTGGTGCCACTGGTATCATCCGCGTACCGCAGATCACTAAAGGGTAGTACACGCTTCTAGGAATCGAACTCGTGCCAGAAGCACAATGGAGCAATGTAATCCGTATTACTCTGTCCTGCTTTGGTGCCACTGGTATCATCCGCGTACCGCAGATTACTAAAGGGTAGTACACTCTTCTAGGAATCGAACTCGTGCCAGAAGCACAATGGAGCAATGTAGTCCGTATTACTCTGTCCTGCTTTGGTGCCACTGGTATCATCCGCGTACCGCAGATCACTAAAGGGTAGTACACTCTTCTAGGAATCGAACTCGTGCCAGAAGCACAATGGAGCAATGTAATCCGTATTACTCTGTCCTGCTTTGGCGCCACTGGTATCATCCGCGTACCGCAGATCACTAAAGGGTAGTACACGCTTCTAGGAATCGAACTCGTGCCAGAACCACAATGGAGCAATGCAATCCGTATTACTCTGTCCTGCTTTGGTGCCACTGGTATCATCCGCGTACCGCAGATTACTAAAGGGTAGTACACTCTTCTAGGAATCGAACTCGTGCCAGCAGCACAATGGAGCAATGTAATCCGTATTACTCTGTCCTGCTTTGGTGCCACTGGTATCATCCGCGTACCGCAGATCACTAAAGGGTAGTACACTCTTCTAGGAATCGAACTCGTGCCAGAAGCACAATGGAGCAATGTAATCCGTATTACTCTGTCCTGCTTTGGCGCCACTGGTATCATCCGCGTACCGCAGATCACTAAAGGGTAGTACACGCTTCTAGGAATCGAACTCGTGCCAGAAGCACAATGGAGCAATGTAATCCGTATTACTCTGTCCTGCTTTGGCGCCACTGGTATCATCCGCGTACCGCAGATCACTAAAGGGTAGTACACTCTTCTAGGAATCGAACTCGTGCCAGAAGCACAATGGAGCAATGTAATCCGTATTACTCTGTCCTGCTTTGGTGCCACTGGTATCATCCGCGTACCGCAGATCACTAAAGGGTAGTACACGCTTCTAGGAATCGAACACGTTCCAGAAGCACAATGGAGCAATGTAAGCCGTATTACTCTGTCCTGCTTTGGTGCCACTGGTATCATCCGCATACTGCAGATCACTAAAGGGTAGTATACGCATGTTGGAATCGAACTCGTGCCAGAAGCACAATGAAGCAATGTAATCCGTATTACTCTTTCCTGCTTTGGTGCCACTGGTATCATCCGCGTACCGCAGATCACTAAAGGGTAGTACACGCTTCTAGGAATCGAACTCGTGCCAGAAGCACAATGGAGCAATGTAATCCGCATTACTCTGTCCTGCTTTGGTGCCACTGGTATCATCCGCATACTGCAGATCACTAAAGGGTAGTATACGCATGTTGGAATCGAACTCGTGCCAGAAGCACAATGAAGCAATGTAATCCGTATTACTCTTTCCTGCTTTGGTGCCACTGGTATCATCCGCGTACCGCAGATCACTAAAGGGTAGTACACGCTTCTAGGAATCGAACTCGTGCCAGAAGCACAATGGAGCAATGTAATCCGTATTACTCTGTCCTGCTTTGGTGCCACTGGTATCATCCGCATACTGCAGATCACTAAAGGGTAGTATACGCATGTTGGAATCGAACTCGTGCCAGAAGCACAATGGAGCAATGTAATCCGTATTACTCTTTCCTGCTTTGGTGCCACTGGTATCATCCGCGTACCGCAGATCACTAAAGGGTAGTACACGCTTCTAGGAATCGAACTCGTGCCAGAAGCACAATGGAGCAATGTAATCCGCATTACTCTGTCCTGCTTTGGTGCCACTGGTATCATCCGCATACTGCAGATCACTAAAGGGTAGTATACGCATGTTGGAATCGAACTCGTGCCAGAAGCACAATGAAGCAATGTAATCACGACTACTCTTTCCTGCTTTGGTGCCACTGGTATCATCCGCGTACCGCAGATCACTAAAAGGTAGTACACGCTTCTAGGAATCGAACACGTGCCAGAAGCACAACGGAGCAATGTAATCCGTATTACTCTGTCCTGCTTTGGTGCCACTGGTATCATCCGCATACTGCAGATCACTAAAGGGTAGTATACGCATGTTGGAATCGAACTCGTGCCAGAAGCACAATGAAGCAATGTAATCACGACTACTCTTTCCTGCTTTGGTGCCACTGGTATCATCCGCGTACCGCAGATCACTAAAGGGTAGTACACGCTTCTAGGAATCGAACTCGTGCCAGAAGCACAACGGAGCAATCTAATCCGTATTACTCTGTCCTGCTTTGGTGCCACTGGTATCATACGCGTACCGCAGATCACTAAAGGGTAGTACACGCTTCTAGGAATCGAACACGTTCCAGAAGCACAATGGAGCAATGTAATCGGTATTACTCTGTCCTGCTTTGGTGCCACTGGTATCATCCGCGTACCGCAGATCACTAAAGGGTAGTACACGCTTCTAGGAATCGAACACGTTCCAGAAGCACAATGGAGCAATGTAATCCGTATTACTCTGTCCTGCTTTGGTGCAACTGGTATCATCCGCATACTGCAGATCACTAAAGGGTAGTACACGCTTCTCAGGAATCGAACTCGTGCCAGAAGCACAACGGAGCAATGTAATCCGTATTACTCTGTCCTGCTTTGGTGCCACTGGTATCATCCGCGTACCGCAGATCACTAAAGGGTAGTACACGCTTCTAGGAATCGAACTCGTGCCAGAAGCACAATGGAGCAATGTAATCCTTATTACTCTGTCCTGCTTTGGTGCCACTGGTATCATTCGCGTACCGCAGATCACTAAAGGGTAGTACACGCTTCTAGGAATCGAACACGTTCCACAAGCACAATGGAGCAATGTAATCCGTATTACTCTGTCCTGCTTTGGTGGCACTGGTATCATCCGCGTACCGCAGATCACTAAAGGGTAGTACACGCTTCTAGGAATCGAACACGTTCCAGAAGCACAATGGAGCAATGTAATCCGTATTACTCTGTCCTGCTTTGGTGCCACTGGTATCATCCGCGTACCGCAGATCACTAAAGGGTAGTACACGCTTCTAGGAATCGAACACGTTCCACAAGCACAATGGAGCAATGTAATCCGTATTACTCTGTCCTGCTTTGGTGCCACTGGTATCATCCGCGTACCGCAGATCACTAAAGGGTAGTACACGCTTCTAGGAATCGAACACGTTCCAGAAGCACAATGGAGCAATGTAATCCGTATTACTCTGTCCTGCTTTGGTGCCACTGGTATCATCCGCATACTGCAGATCACTAAAGGGTAGTATACGCATGTTGGAATCGAACTCGTGCCAGAAGCACAATGAAGCAATGTAATCCGTATTACTCTTTCCTGCTTTGGTGCCACTGGTATCATCCGCGTACCGCAGATCACTAAAGGGTAGTACACGCTTCTAGGAATCGAACTCGTGCCAGAAGCACAATGGAGCAATGTAATCCGCATTACTCTGTCCTGCTTTGGTGCCACTGGTATCATCCGCATACTGCAGATCACTAAAGGGTAGTATACGCATGTTGGAATCGAACTCGTGCCAGAAGCACAATGAAGCAATGTAATCCGTATTACTCTTTCCTGCTTTGGTGCCACTGGTATCATCCGCGTACCGCAGATCACTAAAGGGTAGTACACGCTTCTAGGAATCGAACTCGTGCCAGAAGCACAATGGAGCAATGTAATCCGTATTACTCTGTCCTGCTTTGGTGCCACTGGTATCATCCGCATACTGCAGATCACTAAAGGGTAGTATACGCATGTTGGAATCGAACTCGTGCCAGAAGCACAATGGAGCAATGTAATCCGTATTACTCTTTCCTGCTTTGGTGCCACTGGTATCATCCGCGTACCGCAGATCACTAAAGGGTAGTACACGCTTCTAGGAATCGAACTCGTGCCAGAAGCACAATGGAGCAATGTAATCCGCATTACTCTGTCCTGCTTTGGTGCCACTGGTATCATCCGCATACTGCAGATCACTAAAGGGTAGTATACGCATGTTGGAATCGAACTCGTGCCAGAAGCACAATGAAGCAATGTAATCACGACTACTCTTTCCTGCTTTGGTGCCACTGGTATCATCCGCGTACCGCAGATCACTAAAAGGTAGTACACGCTTCTAGGAATCGAACACGTGCCAGAAGCACAACGGAGCAATGTAATCCGTATTACTCTGTCCTGCTTTGGTGCCACTGGTATCATCCGCATACTGCAGATCACTAAAGGGTAGTATACGCATGTTGGAATCGAACTCGTGCCAGAAGCACAATGAAGCAATGTAATCACGACTACTCTTTCCTGCTTTGGTGCCACTGGTATCATCCGCGTACCGCAGATCACTAAAGGGTAGTACACGCTTCTAGGAATCGAACTCGTGCCAGAAGCACAACGGAGCAATCTAATCCGTATTACTCTGTCCTGCTTTGGTGCCACTGGTATCATACGCGTACCGCAGATCACTAAAGGGTAGTACACGCTTCTAGGAATCGAACACGTTCCAGAAGCACAATGGAGCAATGTAATCGGTATTACTCTGTCCTGCTTTGGTGCCACTGGTATCATCCGCGTACCGCAGATCACTAAAGGGTAGTACACGCTTCTAGGAATCGAACACGTTCCAGAAGCACAATGGAGCAATGTAATCCGTATTACTCTGTCCTGCTTTGGTGCAACTGGTATCATCCGCATACTGCAGATCACTAAAGGGTAGTACACGCTTCTCAGGAATCGAACTCGTGCCAGAAGCACAACGGAGCAATGTAATCCGTATTACTCTGTCCTGCTTTGGTGCCACTGGTATCATCCGCGTACCGCAGATCACTAAAGGGTAGTACACGCTTCTAGGAATCGAACTCGTGCCAGAAGCACAATGGAGCAATGTAATCCGTATTACTCTGTCCTGCTTTGGTGCCACTGGTATCATTCGCGTACCGCAGATCACTAAAGGGTAGTACACGCTTCTAGGAATCGAACACGTTCCACAAGCACAATGGAGCAATGTAATCCGTATTACTCTGTCCTGCTTTGGTGCCACTGGTATCATCCGCGTACCGCAGATCACTAAAGGGTAGTACACGCTTCTAGGAATCGAACACGTTCCAGAAGCACAATGGAGCAATGTAATCCGTATTACTCTGTCCTGCTTTGGTGCCACTGGTATCATCCGCGTACCGCAGATCACTAAAGGGTAGTACACGCTTCTAGGAATCGAACACGTTCCAGAAGCACAATGGAGCAATGTAATCCGTATTACTCTGTCCTGCTTTGGTGCCACTGGTATCATCCGCATACTGCAGATCACTAAAGGGTAGTACACGCTTCTCAGGAATCGAACTCGTGCCAGAAGCACAACGGAGCAATGTAATCCGTATTACTCTGTCCTGCTTTGGTGCCACTGGTATCATCCGCGTACCGCAGATCACTAAAGGGTAGTACACGCTTCTAGGAATCGAACTCGTGCCAGAAGCACAATGGAGCAATGTAATCCGTATTACTCTGTCCTCCTTTGGTGCCACTGGTATCATTCGCGTACCGCAGACCACTAAGGGGTAGTACACGCTTCTAGGAATCGAACTCGTGCCAGAAGCACAATGGAGCAATGTAATCCGTATTACTCTGTCCTGCTTTGGTGCCACTGGTATCATCCGCGTACCGCAGATCACTAAAGGGTAGTACACTCTTCTAGGAATCGAACTCGTGCCAGAAGCACAATGGAGCAATGTAATCCGTATTACTCTGTCCTGCTTTGGTGCCACTGGTATCATCCGCGTACCGCAGATCACTAAAGGGTAGTACACGCTTCTAGGAATCGAACTCGTGCCAGAAGCACAATAGAGCAATGTAATCCGTGTTACTCTGTCCTGCTTTGGTGCCACTGGTATCATCCGCGTACCGCAGATCACTAAAGGGTAGTACACTCTTCTAGGAATCGAACTCGTGCCAGAAGCACAATGGAGCAATGTAATCCGTATTACTCTGTCCTGCTTTGGTGCCACTGGTATCATCCGCATACTGCAGATCACTAAAGGGTAGTACACTCTTCTAGGAATCGAACTCGTGCCAGAAGCACAATGGAGCAATGTAATCCGGACTACTCTTTCCTGCTTTGGTGCCACTGGTATCATCCGCATACTGCAGATCACTAAAGGGTAGTACACGCTTCTAGGAATCGAACTCGTGCCAGAAGCACAATGGAGCAATGTAATCCGTATTACTCTGTCCTGCTTTGGTGCCACTGGTATCATCCGCATACTGCAGATCACTAAAGGGTAGTACACTCTTCTAGGAATCGAACTCGTGCCAGAAGCACAATGGAGCAATGTAATCCGGACTACTCTTTCCTGCTTTGGTGCCACTGGTATCATCCGCATACTGCAGATCACTAAAGGGTAGTACACGCTTCTAGGAATCGAACTCGTGCCAGAAGCACAATGGAGCAATGTAATCCGTATTACTCTGTCCTGCTTTGGTGCCACTGGTATCATCCGCATACTGCAGATCACTAAAGGGTAGTACACTCTTCTAGGAATCGAACTCGTGCCAGAAGCACAATGGAGCAATGTAATCCGGACTACTCTTTCCTGCTTTGGTGCCACTGGTATCATCCGCATACTGCAGATCACTAAAGGGTAGTACACGCTTCTAGGAATCGAACTCGTGCCAGAAGCACAATGGAGCAATGTAATCCGTATTACTCTGTCCTGCTTTGGTGCCACTGGTATCATCCGCATACTGCAGATCACTAAAGGGTAGTACACTCTTCTAGGAATCGAACTCGTGCCAGAAGCACAATGGAGCAATGTAATCCGGACTACTCTTTCCTGCTTTGGTGCCACTGGTATCATCCGCATACTGCAGATCACTAAAGGGTAGTACACGCTTCTAGGAATCGAACTCGTGCCAGAACCACAATGGAGCAATGTAATCCGTATTACTCTGTCCTGCTTTGGTGCCACTGGTATCATCCGCATACTGCAGATCACTAAAGGGTAGTACACGCTTCTAGGAATCGAACTCGTGCCAGAAGCACAACGGAGCAATGTAATCCGTATTACTCTGTCCTGCTTTGGTGCCACTGGTATCATCCGCGTACCGCAGGTCACTAAAGGGTAGTACACGCTTCTAGGAATCGAACTCGTGCCAGAAGCACAATGGAGCAATGTAATCCGTATTACTCTTTCCTGCTTTGGTGCCACTGGTATCATCCGCGTACCGCAGATCACTAAAGGGTAGTACACGCTTCTAGGAATCGAACTCGTGCCAGAAGCACAACGGAGCAATGTAATCCGTATTACTCCGTCCTGCTTTGGTGCCACTGGTATCATCCGCGTACCGCAGATCAGTAAAGGGTAGTACACGCTTCTAGGAATCGAACTCGTGCCAGAAGCACAATGGAGCAATGTAATCCGTATTACTCCGTCCTGCTTTGGTGCCACTGGTATCATCCGCGTACCGCAGATCCCTAAAGGGTAGTACACGCTTCTAGGAATCGAACTCGTGCCAGAAGCACAATGGAGCAATGTAATCCGTATTACTCCGTCCTGCTTTGGTGCCACTGGTATCATCCGCGTACCGCAGATCACTAAAGGGTAGTACACGCTTCTAGGAATCGAACTCGTGCCAGAAGCACAACGGAGCAATGTAATCCGTATTACTCTGTCCTGCTTTGGTGCCACTGGTATCATCCGCGTACCGCAGATCACTAAAGGGTAGCACACGCTTCTAGGAATCGAACTCGTGCCAGAAGCACAATGGAGCAATGTAATCCGTATTACTCTGTCCTGCTTTGGTGCCACTGGTATCATCCGCGTACCGCAGATCACTAAAGGGTAGTACACGCTTCTAGGAATCGAACTTGTGCCAGAAGCACAATGGAGCAATGTAATCCGTATTACTCTGTCCTGCTTTGGTGCCACTGGTATCATCCGCGTACCGCAGATCACTAAAGGGTAGTACACTCTTCTAGGAATCGAACACGTGCCAGAAGCACAATGGAGCAATGTAATCCGTATTACTCTGTCCTGCTTTGGTGCCACTGGTATCATCCGCGTACCGCAGATCACTAAAGGGTAGTACACTCTTCTAGGAATCGAACTCGTGCCAGAAGCACAATGGAGCAATGTAATCCGTATTACTCTGTCCTGCTTTGGTGCCACTGGTATCATCCGCATACTGCAGATCACTAAAGGGTAGTACACGCTTCTAGGAAGCGAACTCTTGCCAGAAGCACAATGGAGCAATGTAATCCGGACTACTCTTTCCTGCTTTGGTGCCACTGGTATCACCGCATGCCGCAGAACACTAAAGGGTAGCACACGCTTCTAGGAATCGAACTCGTGCCAGAAGCACAATGGAGCGATGTAATCCGGATTACTCTTTCCTGCTTTGATGCCACCGGTATCATCCGCATACCGCAGATCACTAAAGGGTAGTACACGCTTCTAGGAATCGAACTCGTGCCAGAAGCACAATGGAGCAATGTAATCCGGACTACTCTTTCCTGCTTTGGTGCCACTAGTATCATCCGCATACCGCAGAACACTAATGGGTAGTACACGCTTCTAGGAATCGAAATCGTGCCAGAAGCACAATGGAGCAATATAATCCGGATTACAGTTTACTGCTTTGGTGCCATTGGAACGACCAGCATATTGCAGATACGACAGGATTTCACGAATTCCGGACTATTCACACGATTTCAGGAATGCAATTAAATTTCTCCCAGAAGCACAATAGAGCAATTTAATATGGATTACTGTTTACTGATTTGGTGGCAGTGGTATCACCGGAATATTTCCGATCAAAGGGGCGGTGCACACGCTTTTATGGTTGGTTCGGTTAAAGTTCTGGTTCGAGGTTGCTGGTTAGGTTCATGTTCGTATTCAGCGCAACCAAAATAACGGTTTGAACTCGTATTAATCGGATCGAACCGGATTACGTGTGCTATGCTAATCAGTGTGCCACATGAAAGGTAACGCAAGGTTGTCCCTCGTTCTCTTACACGCTAGCCTCTACACTTCATAGGTACAAAGAATGATGCAGTTCATAGGAGATCATCCTTTACTGAACCGAAAAGTGCTGGGAAGTGGCGTACAGGATACAATTTAACTCCACTGCAAAAAGCTATCGCCAATTTCTAAAGAAAAAAAAAGAGAGAGAGAGAGAGCTCCCCTCTTCTGGTTCGGCGGTTGACGTTGAGCTGGTGTCAGAGCTCGACGTTCTGCTCCATGCTCTGGACCGCACGCCAACCTAGGGATTCGGTGTAGAAGACGGATTGTGCGTTGAACGGTTAGGATGAGGCTGCGCAAGGGGGTGAACACATCACCGCCATCTTCTGCCACGGAGTGCCTAACCTCTCGTTCCGCAAATATAACCCGGACGTCTTTCAGGTAGAGCAAGAGATTGTCAATCGAGTATTCTTACAGCATAAATCTTGCCCAGATTTCTGGTGCACGATTGATGTATTGATGGTGAGATAGGGATTCCACCTAAACACTTAGCTGACCAAGGTTGCTGGCTGCCGCTTCCAACTAGACGGGGACGAAGAGATGACTATCTCGGTGAAAACCGGGTGGTGCATAACTTAACTTGAATGCGGACCGCGTATAGTTCCTCAACACTGCCCGCGAGCACGAATGAGATTGGCACCCCTGGCGTGTAGCCAACGTAAATACGTGCTACCTATATCTACATGGTAAAGTCAACGTCTCTTTTACGTTGACAATCGACCATTGACCAGGTACAGTTTCCACATTGATTAAGAGCTAGAATGCTGTATACGACGTTGTTCAACATCAGACAACATCCTCTGTTGACGGTAAGGGTAAGGGTAAGTTCACGGTATGGGTTCAGAAAGTAGTTTTGTAAGAGAATTCTCCATGTAACCTTGCACCTTAAAGAAATTAACGCAACCGGGGAAGCTTCGTGAAAAATCGGGTATGTCTGCTTCGCCTGAGGTGTCTAACAACGTCTTTAAGCTGTAAGCCTTATTGTTTGTGCAGGCAAGCCTGAACAAAAAGACACTTGTGCTGCGACTGCGAATGACGGTCACATGTGCTTGACACTAGATGAGGATGCTGGATGACCTGGGCAACCTCTTCAAGGGGACATGCCCACGGTTCTCTCTAATCATTGTGCTTCCGGTTCAGGTTATTCTGGTTTTAGTGGAAGATATACGTCTGGGTTAGTGCTTATACAATATCTCATCCAGATGCGAAAGGCGTTCTTGCGTGGGAAATGCTATCCCGTTCCCCAATGTCCTGCGACTGGACTTGCTTCGTGCCTCAAGACACATTGGAAGTGCCAGGCAGTCATTATTACTGCGCGAATTGTACAACACAAGATATCCCTGAAAGAAAACTGGTGAAGAAACGTGGCTACGCTTGCGATGTCCTCTGCCTTTTCTTCAAATGCGTCCTTAAAAAAAAAAAAAAATCGCGCAATAACAGACGTTGGATTTGCATTATGCGCAACGGCTCTCGCATCACTATAGAACATAGCGCTAGAATCAGTTAGTTTACTTCTGTTTTTCATTCTAGCCACTCGGTCGACGTCTACATCGGCCCTACGTAAGTGACTGAGCTTGCACACAAAAACCATGACTTATTTCATTACTCTGCATCTTTAACCCGGAATCTTGCATGAGAAAACCTCCATCAAGGCAGAATCACATGAAACGCTCCGTGAGAACGGCGCGCAGGATATGCGAAGCTTCAATACGCAGGGCGAACAGGGTTGCCAGATGCGAAGCTGGTCTCCTGACAAAACTGATTCAGAAAATAGCCCAAATATAGCCAACTCACGCCAACGCATAAAGGAAAAAAAAGAAAGAAAAGCCAACATATCCAAAAGTTCACAAACCGGGAGAATATACACCATAAGATTGGGGGAAGCATGCAACTTCTCCTGAATTATGCATACATAAGTTCGCTTTTAAACATGTTCAGGTAGGGTTCGGATGGCATAAAGTCTTTTCAGCAACGTCCCATGCCGCGGACTAATACGAGACGAAACGTCTCGTATTAAATGTTGTTATTCTATGTTGTGTTAACTGTTAAGTCGCTGGTAAATTGTTTTCTTCCGATGTTCTAAAGTGGAACAAACAGCGTCTATAAGAACCGCAATATATGTATTGAATCAGATATGATGCACCACGTATAGCTTATAACTTCATTGCTTATGTAAATATAGGTCACTTTCAAAGACTCCAAGCCCGAGGCACCATGATATCAAGTACAGGTCCCATATACAAGCGGCAGCTTTGCGTAAAGGTGCTCCCATGCTCGCCACATTGTGGGTTGCTAACGTGAAGCTGGGAACCTGTCCTTGAAGTTAGCAACTCGCGTTGCCGCGGACCCAGCAAATTTTAAGTTGGAGCAACCGTTTATATGCGCGCCGTAGTTACTAAACTATGTTACTAAACAGACCTGTACATGGTCAGTCTTTAATATTCCAGCAGCATTAGTTTTGGGGCGTTTAATAATCGAACATCAGCGGGCCCAAGGCACTACGTACTCTCTCCAGTTCGCACAACTTATTTAAAGTCAGCAAGTTCAGAAGAAGAATAAAGTCGCACGGGAATTGGATCCTTTGAACTTGGAAATTCTGATTGTACAGGAACAAAAGCTGCGTTGCAGTATCACCACCTGTGTCCGTCACAGAATTACCGAATTCTGAAAAAAGGATTGCGACTTGTGTGTCTTCGTATCTGCTCATATCTATTCTGCTGCCCATTAACGCGTCCGACCTGGAAGCGCAAAGGATCATTACTTTATTCAGTCTTGACAGACGGCAGTGCATTAATGTGTGCCGGGACACAATGCAGAAACGAGGGGTGACAGTCGTCGCGTGCTGTCATCCGAGCGCATGGCGTGAAACGCTGGTATAGCCCCAAAAATAGTCAAATAGCCAACATGAAAAACACCCCGCCAACTGTCACAAAAAGTAACCCAACGTGGCGGTTTATAGCCCAATCTGGGAATCCTGAGAGCGAACCACATGGCGCTTCGGGTCGGTTTCGTACAGCCGGAGCGATTCCAAAATTTAGCCAAATTTATCTTCACGAGTACTGTACACGTATACAACCGTACGAGCTTTATTCTGAATAATCACCCCCCGCCTGCAGTTCCCGCTGTTGTGTTGTTGTGTCTCCACCCTCTCTTTGGCTGCAAGTTTTTACTCATGAATAATCAAGTCGTTTTGTAGGAATTTGTCGAAACGTGCCGTAATGGCGGACGGCGAAACCTGCGCTTCGAATCTCATCCAATGTCACGCACGACTTCGGCCTGCGGGCATGGCAAAAGGACCGTGCGCTAAGCCATCTCCTTTGCTCTAGAAATAGGCCCACTCAGACATTTCCGCCGGCGGTGAATGTAGTTGCATTGACGATAATGTGGCGCATAATCCAACACGTGGAAGCTAAGTCACGTGTTTTCTTTCCGCGCGTATTTAAGGCGGTTTTTAAATTACGTCATCAGCGACTCCCAAGGAAGCATCCTGTTGTCCAAGGAGTCTCCTAAGCAGTGTTATATGTATCGTCGTTGCAAGTAACACCGTTACAGTAATCGATACTTTTTCTATATCGGAGTGCGTATCGCGATATTTTTTAAACCGGTATCGTAAAAGTATTTCCGTTACAAATTATGGTAACGCGATTGCTGTATCGTTACCGATACCGATACTTTCTAATGCCCCACTCCATAGGGCTGACCACATTTCTTATTCATTGTCCATAGTCCGTCTAGCCTTCGACAAGAAACCTGTGGATACGCCTACGTACGCCGCAACTGGAATTATGGAATTGTACCAAACATATGTTCACTCTTTTCCTTTGTAACTGAAGGAAATAACCACGGCGTGTTCAACAAGAGTGTTGAGGTCAACGAACATAGGTCAGGTTTTTAACAGGGCGCTCTGGATTCCACTCCTAATCTGCAGTGTCGCACTGAGTCACGCTCACATATACTGTGGTATTGTTAAGGGAGCGCAACCCCCTCCTGCTGAGGAGGAGGAGGAGGAGTGTCGTTGGGAGGAACCCGAGAGGTCTGCCTGCCTTATTAGGCGGCATGTTTCTCGGGAAGGGAAAGGTGGTGGAGAGGAGGAGAGGAAAGAGTGAAGTGGAAGACCGAGCGGAATCCGCTCGGGGGGAGGATAGCTGCGTCCATGGGCCGACTTCAGGGGAACTGTGCCGGCATACGCCTATTACACATCTGAGGGAAACCCAGGAAAAACCCCAGACGGCACAGCCGGCCCGCGGATTCGAACCGCGGACCTCCCAGTCTCCAAGCGCACGCGTTACCGCTGCGCCACCGGAGCTGGTACCCCCTCCTGCTCAATGGCATTCCTCATGCATTTTTCA
Organism: Ornithodoros turicata; assembly: GCF_037126465.1. Lineage (NCBI taxonomy): Eukaryota > Metazoa > Arthropoda > Arachnida > Ixodida > Argasidae > Ornithodoros > Ornithodoros turicata. Next base: position 44,187 of record NW_026999520.1, on the reverse strand, counting down.
AACCACAACTCCGCAAGGAATTGCTCAATTTGCATAAAATAGGTCTTGAATTGGAGATCTCAATGGGTTCTAGTACTTAATGGCGCCAGAAATTCATCTTTTGTGTTGGAAATTTTCTCGCAGACGTCGGAAATTGCGTTTCGCGCTTCCTTCAAATTTGTTGGCTGGTCACAAAATAAATAGACCTAAGGTGAGAATTTTAATCCCATTAAGTACTAGAAAAATATCGCTAAAACCAATAAATACCGAAAGAATTTGTTTATGTCGAAGCATAGAGTTGCTACACGGATTCTTGTGAGCAGTGGTCAGCGAATGCTGACTCGCTGGAATTTTGGCTGTGCGCGGTGGTGCCATCTCTCTGCATGCTACAGTAGTCTGCACAAGTTCGAAAAACCGGATGAATTGTCACAATCTGCCTTTTCGCATGTGATAATAAATGGAGCAGCTGTCGCTCGTTATCTCGGAATCCTTCGTTCCGTGGTTGTGCTGTGCCTGCCAGTCACGGTTTCAGGCATAGCAGGAAACCTGTCTGCGGAAACCGGAAGAGACGCAAAGAACAAGCCCTGAAAGTACCAGTAGTAGTACCAGACTCTCACGAATCAAGCAGTCTTTCATCCAGAGCTAGCAGAAGCGACAGAACGCAAGATGTGTCTGCAGGAACGTCAGGAAACGGACTCTGTGTTGTTGGAAGGCCAAGCATGTGGACAATATGCACTTGTTCAACTAATTTCAACCTCTGAGAATCCACAGCCCATTCAACTGCACACTTGTTGTCATGAAGATAACGTCAGAGAACAGAAATGGATTGCGGAGCAAAATTAGACTGCAATGCAAAATGTGCTTGCTGAAGGCCGTTACAGCTACTGAGGGCCAACCAGATAGCATGTCAGATCGTATGGACGTGAACAGAGTATAGCTGTATCCAATGTGCTATCTACTGGGGCTGGGTATACTTTGAGCGGCTTTATAATGCTTAGCTCCATCCAGAGCTTGTTGACCCACGCATACCACGCAGTATGCCGATCAGGGACCCTGACCACAAGAAGAAATACAACACGCAGGAAAGGTCTTCGTAGTGCAACCATTTCGACAGATTGTGCATATTCATACTGTTGTGCATGGTATATGCACTACAATTCCCTTTCCGTCACAGCGCTCTGCATTGCTGTGCTTGCAGTTGACCCCAATGTGGCCTTCATCATGTAATCCAAGTTATCGGACCCAGTGGCCGAAGCCTCTGCTCCGCCTGCGGTGTCATGACGAACATGAGCACATTCCCGTGGAGCGTGGACAGCGTCACACTGAGGAAGACTGTACCCTAGCTGACTTATCATTATCACAGGAAACTTAATTCATGTATGTTTGTGTGTCCGTGGTGCTCCTGGTGTCCAATGGGTACTGTTTATTTTGGAAGCTTATCTCTTGTATTCATCTTTAGACTGCCCCCCGAACCCTTGTGCGAACAAACTCAGTTGAGCCACAGGTGTCTCCGATTCTCATAATCAATCTTCGTTCGTTTTTTATCTACACATATTTGAGCTCTTCTTTGTCGGTATGCCGCTTAACTGAAATATGCGCATCCTGCACAACGCTGTAGTTGGTCAGCTTATTGCCCAATCCCATTTGTGCGCGTCAGTCGCATCTGTTATAGACAACACTCAAACGTTACATTGTCTTGAACTGTCCTTGTGGATTAGGACGTGCTGATTAGGGATACGTGAGTTTCAGTGAAATAACAGAGCGTTCACATGCCTGCTTAGCAAGCATGTGAACGCTGTGTTAAACGCGTGTGTTGAAACGTCTGTTGAAACGTTGTGTGTTGAAAAGAAAATTAGTTTTCTTTTCATAGGGTAAAATACTACAGGGAACGGTTACACTAATGTGCCACAGGTGACAGTTCGGTACAACAGGTACAATTTCGATGTTCTGCATTCTGTGTACTAAAACATCTGGCAGCGAACAGTTTGGCTGACAGTTAAAACATTGGTGTAGAACGTAGCCTATAACTTGGTATAGAACTTCGTGTACGCCAGATCGCCCTTCTCCTGGTGAGGGAACGGAGGGACTTGTTGCAAGCACGATGGCCGATGGTCAGCGTCCGCGTCTCATTGGTCACAATTTGTGCACTGAGCTCACCTTAGAAATTCCAGTGCACAACTGTTAATGCATGCTACCTCGTTACAAAAGCATCTGGCTATCAAGTTATCCGGTTGTTACAAGCTTACCCTTGATGCCCACCAATGGCGACCAGCAACCTGTCCGACGCCACCGCACGCTGTACAATCCACCACAAGCACTGTACCGCTGGCACTGTGCTCGTGAAGATAACTGCCGCCGCTGTCATATGCAGCTTCATTCCCTTCTTTTTAGACTTTGTGTACATATGAGTGTCGAACTTGTGGCGTCGGTGTAAATGATTCGACAACAGCACTGTCAACTATACTCAGACACCCATCACTGTTCAGGTGATTAGATGCCGTCAAAACTGAGAATGTAAGACCGCACTGCCGACTACACAACTTGGCTCGTCTTTACCTATCGCACTGAACCAAAAATACAGCATTATATGTGCCAGTGTCAAAGCACCGTGATATCGCAGAACAGTCCACAATAATTTTATAGGACAGTGCCCTGATAATCTGGGGCTGACGATGGTGCAGTAATTTTGCTGTTTTGCTGACGATTCCGAATACATAGAAGCACATGTGAGCTTGCCATGAATTTACTTTTTTTAGCAACTATAGCAGTACTCCGTTACTTTAAAAAAGAAGTGTCGATACCGGTATTTCGATAATTGTCACTAAAGCAACGAGTATCGGTATATCGTGGTACCATATTTCGCTAACGGGTACAACACAGCCCCCAAGGAAGTATTCAGAGTCTGACACACTTTCAGATGGTGATGGCCGGCCTACAATCGATTTTGAAACATGATCACTGTGCAACGGGGAGTATAATGGAAGCGCGCGTAATATATTTTTCGTAATTTTTCGAAGCTGTAATGCGACCGCGCGCGTCGATGGCCAGTGACTGCACATTTACGATAGGGTTGGTGTGTTCTGCTAGTTTCAACTTGTCCCTGAGCATTAACATAGTTGTTCTAAACCACCTTGTGGGGCACCTCTTAGAATATGCGTTTATGCTTGAGAACTGATAGAAAACATACGAGAGTGCGGCCCGTGGACCCCACTCACTCTGAAGGTCGTCTGCTCCCGCAGGTGCACTAGCTTGCGCAAAAGCAGACGATTCCTGTATGTTATCACGGACTTCCCCGCAGGGCGACGTTGCCGATCTTATTGTTGCCAACACAAATCGCGTCATGCTCTGCAATCTTTATCAATTTAATTCGGTTATTTAATAACCTTGACATGCTTTGTCGGGCAAATTTGCAGTATTCCATTTTCAACAATGAGCAGTCGAATGGTACACTTCTTAAAAGGGGCAGGGGTACTAGACCGTCCCTTTCACGGGACAATGTTCCCCTCAATGCGCGTAATGAACGAGCTGTAGAACCGGCTGCTGCTTATGCGTCACTCTTTGACGGGCTGTGAAATTCAGAACGGGTGTTTGACTTGCGTCTTGCCGTATATGGTGGGGCAAAACAGACACGTTGTCTTTCTCGTACTCTCCATGCCCATATTGTTCTGTATCATCAAGATGAAATTCAGAAACCCTTTGACGGTCACTTCCACGTACAGAAGACCGGTTCTGAGCGCGCAGTGTTGCTGATGTTGTGTGTCTGTGTTCTCTTCCGTCCTGTTACATTATCCATCAAGTCCGCTACATTAGGCAGCGGCGATTGCTAAGGCTAACACACCGGTCCCCGGGGCTCTCTCGGAAGCAATTAGTCGCCGCATTCAGGACGCGGTGGTCATGTCCGAAAGGTTGCAGGATATGCCTGTCATTCTCCTGCAATAACCAGAGCTACCTCTTCTGCGTAAAACGACTGGCTCACTGATATGGTGTCTGACGAAATTCGGATTCAGAGAGAGCGCCATCAGATCCTCGTATCATGCGAGAGAATTCTCCGAGCTTTCGCAAGTGGCCGTACGGGCAACGGTAGCGGCAAATTTGGTTCTGTTAATGTCGCGCAGAGCAGAATAAATGTTCCCTCAAGCACGCTTGAATACCGTGTAAGGTATAATATAATTTTTTAAAAAAAGGTAAGAAAACCCATGAAAGTAGACGCAATCACTTTTCGAATTACTTGTACATAAGACATCATTCGTGTTGCAATACATGAAAGTAGTTTTCGATTCCGCAACTGTTCGTGTATGAAGCAAGGGACGCCTGTACGAAACGTACACGGCAGATCACAATTTCATTTTTTATTGTCCTCTGGAGCTATACCGGCTGTTAAATCCACGGGCTAAATAATTCGCGGACGGATGCACCAATCTACGAACTCTCTTCCTCACAAGTATCTGTCCCATTCTGCGCACCGTGTGAATAAGTAGAGGAGCTCATTAGTTAAATAAATACAAATCCACCCCCCTCAAAAAAAAGAAAAAAAAAGAAAGAAACATAGCTTATAAAGCAGGGCCTTGTCGGCATTAAAATAGGTGCTACGCCTTTCGGGACATTCAGTGCCGCTGAAGCAGGTCATCTGTTGCAGTAATTAATTTGTTTCGGTTCACATATTATTGTCGCGGATGGTCGCAGTGAAGCGCAAAAGGAGGCTCTTCCACTTCGTACACCAATGAATTAGTCCTTATGAGCTTCACCGCGACGAGACGCGACAAAATAAATGCGTCCGAAACGTAACCGTAACAACCGAAACGTAAAGCGAAACAAATTAATTAGAGCAACAAATGACCTGCTTCGGTGGCAGATTTTTTTCTCTAAAAGTTGTGAGTGCCCCCTACTCATTCAGACGGCGCACAGCCACGTAAAAAAATGTTCGCGAAATATTTATCCGGGGGTTTATCCCGGGGTTTTGTTACAATACCCTGAACGAACATTTCGTCCTTGTCTTCTAGACCCGACGCGCGACGCGTCCTGTGAGACGATACAGGGTACGTATGCTCGTTTGCTTCATGTCTACCACCAAACCATGGAACTATGTGTGACAACCTGTTCGAGATAATCTGCTTCAAACATACGACACGGAAGAATCCGCCGTTCTCCATGCTCGTTCTCCGTGCTTCTTGCGTACTGCATGGAGTCGCTGCTACTGGACCGCTCAAATTCTCGCTCTCGTTGGTCTCTGTTCCTAGCTAATGCAGACTGAGAAATAACTCGCGCCTTGACTGCACAGAGGGCACCCCTTCCACTTGCGCTCCAACATGCTCTTTCACTCTTAAAAATGAACTTCAATGGACCTAAAAGTAAGGAGAAATGGGCTACCATGTTGGGGAAGAAGCCCCGCATAATTTACGCTGGCGAAATACGTCCATCTCTTGGCGTTATGACGACGGAAATATGTCGGCAAGCGGCAAAACGACATGTAAACAAAGTCACATGACCTCAAAGTGACGTTTCCTACGACGTGCGACCAGGACAAGAATGCAGTTTTCCCAAAACTTCATTCCTTCATTCCACTTGACTTCATTCCACTGGGGTCAGGAGCTGAGCTTTGCCGTATAACACACCCTCAGTGTCTCATAAGCAGGGTTGTTAAAGTTACTTTTCAAAAGTAACTAAGTTACAGTTACAGATACTCGGCTTCGAAAGTAATTAAGTTACAGACAGAAAAAAATACTGAGATACAGTTATAAATACTTTGGAAAAGTATCCGACTACGGGTGGAGTTACTTTTTGCAATTCTGTACGCAGACCATATCTTTCGCCTTTGGCTCATGATAGGTGTCACTCTAGAGCCACAGAGAAAACTCTTCTTGGGTAATCGTACATAATTGCAGGCAAAACATTGAAAGGAACGTCTAAACTGGGGGTAACCGAGACAGGGACAGGTGAGACGCTCAGAAACTTCGTCTTGTGCTCACAGCGGAGATACTTCAGCTCAAGATTCCCGTTCTCCTTCGTTCTGATGACTTTAAAGTGCTCTCGATATTGTGGCCACGGTACCTCTGACAGAACGGAGGCACCTTTGCTCGGGCTACTCGCAGTTACAGCCTCACAGACGGCGTCCGCGCCCGAGGTGGCGTCGGCGCCTTCAAACTCGGCCATTCTCTTCACTACCGCTCAGAATCTCACTTGCGAGTGCGAGGGCGTGAGCACGTGCAGGAAGGGCGAGGAGGAGTGGAGCTCGTGCCTGGTGTCGGCTTGGGAGCCTCGACGAGTTCCTGCTGCTTCTCATGCGCATGGAGGATCCCTAGTGTCGGCGCACCCTTTGCGCCACCTCCTTCTCGGCGACGGTGTTGCGTCGTTTTTACTCAAAAAATACTCAAAAAGACAGATAAAAGTTATTGAAAAAGTAATGAAGTTACAGTTAGAAGTACGTGTTTGAAAATGTATCTAATATTTCCTCAAGATACATAAAAAGTATCTAAGTACGCGCACTCAGATACTTTTACTCAGTTACTTAACAACCCTGCTTACAAGTGTCACAAAAAGGCGTGCGTCTCCCATTTTCAACAAGTCAGCGGAGAGAAGGATGTCACTCGGATTTGTAGTTGGCTAGGAGTGTGTTATTTGGTGGTGTTCATTTTTATGAGTGAAGGGTAAGGTGGTGCAAGGCGAGACAAATTTGCGATCGAACGCGAAATTTTAATTTTCCTAACTAGACATGGACACGTTCTGAGTGGTCTAGAACTTCTGACCTGCAAAAGCAGAACCGACGAAGCGGTCTAAAATACGCACACAACAAGAAATTCAATGTAAATAAACAATACAATGTCAATATCAATACACTGTCAATACAATACAATACAATGCCATTGTCATTGCCATTGTGTCATCTCCCCCAAACCTCGGGGGAAGATGAGACACGCCCTGGTAACCCAAGCAGTTAAGCCCGTGGGCCCCTACACAACCTTTCCTGATGAACAACCTCACGTGATGTGCAATAAAAGCATACAGTACCCGGTGCTATTTTGCCCCGCCGTCCTTTGCAAACAAGACACTGCCAGTCTGTGTCGCTGGTCGGTCGCTTCTGTGTGGCACTCCTGCTTTGCGCAAGATGTATTTGAAAACAGGAAAATCTTCTGGAAAATGCCGAGTCAATATGATAAAAAAAAAAAAGAAATCGTTTAGGAGCAAGCAAAAAGCCACCTAATAGTTGACTTAACCGTCTCTGAATTGCATTAAATTTAATTTGCATTCAATTAAAATAACGCTAAATGGTCCCGTGTTGCCTGTTGCATATTATCGGATGCCTAAATTTTTCTGTTCGACACAGAATAACCCATATTCTGCATATATCTAGATAAATGTAAATGTACTACATTCGTGTAAGTGGCCGGGGCCCATCCGAGTAAAATGATGTCACGCGGACCTGCTCTGGCCTTGGCGGTATAACTTTTGCCCAATTTTCCCCCCTTATACTTCCGAAAATCTTACTCTGTACGTTCTGCTCTGTTCTTTCAGGATCTGGCTTTTGATACTGCTTTTACTCAGCGCAGGAGTAATTTGTGAGTATTTACTAGAGGCCCAGTAAGAATCTGTCCACTTACACTCGGTTTTTGATTTCTTGAGAGGAACTTGCTGTGCGTCTCATATACTTTGTGCGACTACTAGCTATGCGGCCACTACTAGTTGTACAAGCTATGCGGCGCATTGTCGGTAGAAAAAAGGCCCGTTGTCGACCATTTTGAAGAGGTGTCCCCACTATATCCCGTGTAATCACACGGTGTCGGTGGTGTGTCTACACGGGGTGATGTGAAACCAGTGTCGGTTTCTCCAAGACGGGCTAAAAAAGTGCAGTCTTGCAAATTCCTGGCGTTCGGCGTGCCACCTGAACATGCGACACTGCTACGCCAATCGAACACTAACTCCTCTGGACCTGGCAAAACAAGTGGCCACGCATTTTCAACCACCCGTAGTGCCCATATATCAGTGTATTTACCATACAGGGTGTTTCATTTAAATCCCTGGTCTGAATAATCCGCGAACGGGTGCGACAGTTCAACTCTGTACCGCCTACAGGCTGCGTACTGTCGGAATGAGTGCCATGAGTGCTCGTTAATTAATACAAAATTTAAACTCGTGAAAAAACAGGGCTCCATTTGGCACTTTTTCTTTTATTTTCTTCCTGTCTTCTTATTATTCTGTTATTCTTTCCTGTCTTCTTTTATTTTCTTCCTGCATATTGCTGATGTGATGTGATGTTCAAGCAAGACGACCTGATGTTCAAGCAAGGAGGCCACTGGCTTTAAGTTCCCATAAGCCCTTGCGTGCCACAGGTGGCGCCTGCGATCCCAATGAAGGCTTCTGAGGGATCTCAGGCGGTTGCTATTTTGTGGTCTATTTTTGAAGCATGATGTGGGCAAGCTAACGCTTGTCCCATCCTACAGTTGGCGATACAAGACGACCTTGTTGACAGGACAACACGACAGGTTGCTCTGAGTCTGCAACTTGAACATCGTTATGGCTACCCGATACCAGCTACACCATTTCTACGCAGTTGGTTGTGCTGTGGACATACAATACAACCGCAACCTTTATAATCAACATGCTAGCTTGACACTGCTGGCAGCGAATCATGAACACACTGGTGTAACATAAGCAAAAATAAGGCAGACCGCTGTTCCATCTTGTACATTTCCACATCTTGTATATTCAACGTGCTGAACATGTTAGCATGCAAAAGCTGACAATGAACCAAGATATGAGCCAGTATAGGATCATGAACACACCGGTGTGATCCATGCAAAAACAAGGTAGGCGAACAAGTTGCAAACCACCTGCCACAAGAGCACAAGCTCACACACACAGGCTCTTACGCATTTGTCAAAGTTACATCTTTTATACTAACATGTTGGACATGTTCGTGTCTTCCCAATTCGCCTATTCCCATTTCTGCTAATGCGTTTTAGCGGATTATCTCGCAATCCCATAAGAGGTTCACCAACTTCCAACTAGAGGGTGTCCCATTTGGCCCATTTGGCATTATGCTGAGTCACTTGCACATCGCCCACTGATCAGTGTCACGTGATGAAAGGTGGTGGTCCACTGGAGTGATGCCAAAAGCCACTTTCGCATCTTCACATAACTTTACAACCTCACTGGCTCTATCCAAGCATAGTATTGCGTGTAATACATTTTTTGCACTTCCTGAAAAGTAAATGCAAGAAATTTTGTCGGAAAGTCAAACTTGATTACGCATCCGCAACTTGCCGCCCTTTGCTGGTGTTATTCAAGTGTGCTGTCAAAAGACACTTTACCTGTTTCAGGTAAACCTCTTGCAGGTTTGCCTGTTATAGTTTGTTTCTGCGTGCTTAATTCATGCGGTCTGCTACAGGTCACGTGCACAGGGACCACGCCACGACCATTTGGTTGGTCACGGTGTATCGTTGGCCATGCCCGTCGTATTCCCTCCTCTCAAGTTTTCTTTATTTTTCTGAAGTTACCAAAAACCCAAAAACCTGAGAGAACTGACGTTCTGAGGCTGGAACAACATAGAAGGGAGAAATACATACAAAACCTCAAATTGCTTAAGAAATTAACGATGAAAGATGAAAGTCACTGAAAAGGTTAGCCACCTGTAGGACTTGAACCTACAGGGCTAACCTTTACAGTGACTTTCATATTTCACCCAAAAACCTGTCTCTTCATTCCAAGTCCAATTCCTTGAGTCCTCACGAGACCCAGTGTCCCTGCTAGTGATTCTCCAAAGTGGTAGCAGGACCCTTTCCGTGTCCAGTCTATATGGAAACTTATCCCTTTTTTAAGTTGAATCTATTATATATATTATATTCTCGATATTTATTTATTTGGTTTTATTAGTGGTATTGCAGACGCTTTCGTTTGCAAATGTAAAGGGACCTTGTTTCGTACAAGGTAAGGTCGTCGTCGGACGACCCCATTCATTTCTTGCACACGTCACTGTAGGAGCGGGGCATGTAAATAGCGGCCACTTGTCGATAGTACCGTTTCGCCTTATGAAAGTGCACCCGCAGCCCTCTTTTTGCCTAACGCACTCATCCCTCCCGCATCCTTAGTCCGATAATACGGATTAGGCGAAATGGAAATAGGCGAAATGGCATGTAACCGACATGTTACCACTCAACCCCTGACACCGAATTCAAATGTGAGCTAGTATGGGCTCATCACTGACGTGACATGAGCGGTTCCTGTCTTACGTTGAGAAACGTTCAAGAAACGTAACTTGAGGAATGCACATAAATAAATACATCAATGATGATAAGGCCTTATTCTACGCAGAGGCATGATCTTTGATGCGTACTTATGGGATGGCATTGAAAGGGACTTTTTCAACGTAGATCAGCCTGTCCTTGATTTTCACATTTGCTGCAGGTGCAATGACATGGAAGGAATGCCTTCGCTTATCACTTTGACAACCTCCTGCCACTTGTTCGAATGGATACTGAGAGTAGCTGCCTTCAGAAGGGTATCCTAGTCGCGATGCTTACGACCAAGTGCCCAAGCCCTGAAATTTTGCATGGTGTACCATTGCACACACATGTTTGCATGCAAACAAAAAACTGTGCAACAAAGGTACACCTTTACAGCCTGTGTACGTGACGGTAGGGCGAATTGTGCGGACAACACATCGCCTATTCCCTTAGACAAAGATATCCCCATTCTATAGACAATAGTGTAAGTTGAGAATCTCATGCCGGTTATCGTTCGATCCAGCCGCTGTATCAAAGAAACGAAGCGCAGCAGACACTGTTCCCGACGTGCGCAAAAATCGGGGAAGAGCGCATGTTTTGTGATGCAGCGTCATCCGGCGTCGTCACTGTCTACAGCCATAGAGTATATGTGCTCGTAAGCCTCTTGCGGCGAGCGGTGGCTACAGACACACCTGCAACGTTTGTACAATTTAGAATTCAGAAGCGGTGTCACGATCAGGATCAGGAAACGCATAAAAGTGCGCATTTGTCGATGGGTTAATCATTCATTTCCACTGGCTGGCCATCGTTGTCGTGGCCATCGTTAAGGTCATCGACGTCTCCTAATTCAATCGGCCTGATCTTCACCGCTCAGTGATATGGACCTGTCACTACCGCCAAATTCGCTGTCAGACATTGCGACGTGGCGCATGGCAACTTCCAATCGCAAACAACACTTTCGTTATTCGGTCGCCCCAACCTTCCACCGTGGTCACCGTATAACGATGTCAATCCCGTCGTTGCATGAGAGGGAGTTAATCGAGCTGCAGCTTCCAGCGTCTGCTATTACGGCATATTTCTGTACATTTTTCGAAAACCACGTCGTTGTTTTGGATGCAACTTTCGCGACTATGTTCCTGTAGCACCCGTGATATAGCTTCCGCTAAGTTTCGGAATCAGTCGATCTGTGCGAGACCATCCCTCAACTGGAACATCCTTTATAGCACGCTCGTAGCCAGTCATCCGGGGGCGGGGGGTTGTAGCCATTTTCGTGGCTTCTTTGTGCAGGGAAACCCTGTTGCACGGTCCCAGCAAGCTCAACGCAGCCTATAGTGTGGAATGCGTTGTATTCATTCCACGAATTATTTTTTTCACTCTTTCAGTCTTGATCATTGTTCGGGATGAGCGTGCACCGATCAACAGTAAGTATTATTTACTACAGGGACCCGATAACGCTCGGAATGTTCGCAGAAGAACACGTAGTGAATCACGAGCCGAAGTGATGCGCAGTTAACGCGCGTTATGGAATAACATGTTGAAGATGAGGCCCCAGGGCGTTCGTTTCTTTCTTCCTCCCTTAAAGCTGTGAAGGGTACACGGAGGGAGTGTTCGGCGGCATCAGAGGGATCGAGATCCTTTCCAAGAGAGCGTAAAACTACAACATTGCAATTCGCCTTCACTTTCAAAATCTGGGAGAAAAGCGCAGATTGCCTCCTGTTCCGCTTGCGCCCCTATTCAAACAATTTTTTTTAGGTATTTCGTCGTAGAGTAGTGACATATTCTCTCCGTAAGGATGTCCTCCTGACAGCAAGTAATACGTGAAAACGAGCACACTGTAGCTTTGCCTCTATGCGTAAGCTAATGTCTTACTAGAGGTTACTAATGACCTTCTCATCGACTTCTCTGAGCTGCCAAAGATTTGCAGCCGAGTGCAACTGCCAAAACCGGGGCTGCTGGTAACATTCCGAACCTGTTGCTTGCACTGTTTGCAAGTAATTCGTAGCGATCTATATTTATTGCTCTGCTTTTGGGATGACTTTATTTGGGCACTTTTGCATTAATGCATTATGCCTTAATTAATTGATTAATACTTAAGGGGTGTACATCATACACCTGTTTTCAACCAGCCCTCACGATGTCATTCTCTATTACTGGCCAGTGTTCCCGTATTGTCAATCTACATCGACGAATTCTTCACGAGACTGGTTGCGAATGATGTCAGACAACCAATGAAAAACGAACGCTTTGTGGGCGAGACTTCTCTTAGTATAGATGCATGATGATGAGGTGATGAAGATATCGGTGCTCTGCTCGCGGAAAGACACTATAACTGCTTTGGGGAGTTTGTTGGACGTGTGCGCAGTATTTCGCGTTCAGCGCGTTTGCTGTGAAACCGGGTGTTATTTTGTCACCAAACCAGAAGCGGTGAAAACTGCATGTTTACAATTCAGAGAGCAACACTGAAGCTTCAGTTGAATAGCATGCCACTGAGTCTCGCATTAGGCCCTTTCTCTAACACATCTAATATGTCTGCAATCATTTTACAAGTCGTTGTCGTTCATCCACCTGCTTGAGCTCCTCTAGCCCCAGTGACTTTTGAATAAGTGCAGAATAGTAGAACCTAAATAGCGTGTTGTCGAATGAGTGAACTGCTATCCCCGCCTCCTATATGTGTAGTGTCATGTGTGCGTATGTCACACATATTGAAGTAGTGTATGGCAATTTCATATTACTGCGTATTACAACCTGAAGTCTTCGAGGTAAGAATAGGGTAAATATTAAACATGTGCTATAAATTCCGGAAGACCTTCCTGTCTGCTAAATTCGGAAGCAGGTTTATTTACTCGAACTAGCTATGTACCGATTTAGCACAAACAGTGATGCAACTGCATTTCCTGCCAAACAGGTTAGTGTGCACCCTACAAACGTCTCAGCGAGGTCAATTTCACCCAAAAGAGGCATCCCTCAATTCGGGTTGCCAATTCGAGGAAGAATCCGTTCAGCCGTTAAACATTAGGATCAATGCAAACCGCAAAGTTCTACTGCTGATGTAACGCCTTGTTAGTCGACAGCAGGCAAACGCACGAACCGTATGTGAAACAAGGGAAATGGTGTAGGGTGTCTCCAGTGTAGGGTGTAGGGTGTCCAATGTAGGGTGTCTCCATGAACCTTATGTATTTCCTGGCTGTTGCTCTTCTTCGATGCATTTGTGCATCTTTTTTACGTGTAATAATTCCTAAAATGTATTCGTTCCTACTTTAGCCCCGGCAAGTACAGGCAAGTACACCTGATGTCAATCTCGTTGTATTCAGGGGCGTCAGATGTGGTCTGCTTTATAGCATTTATATGATAAGGCTACATGCCGCGTTTGGAGTCAGTGCCGTGTTAGTGACTTATACGATCGCGTGTTGACGTAAACTCCCGATAGCACCTTGGGGCACTATCGCGAAGACGTCGCGAAAAGCCTTCTGAAATGGGTTTCTTTAGTGCGCTTCATTGCGAGCTTAGCAAGTAAGTGCATTGGCCATCGTTGCAACAAGCCTTAAACAATGTTCATCTCTACCTTTCGCGACTTGGAATGGACCTTTCGCCCGAAAAGTGCGTAGAGTTCCCTTTCCCTATCCATAATTTCACTCTTTGGGTGGGTGCAAAAAAGTTCGAGCCTGTGCGCTCCCATCACTTCCTTGGTGTAGCACTGGACTCGAACCTGCGCTGGGCTCGCCACATTAAGCACCTTGAAACGAAAGTGCAGCACTGGCTTCGTGGAATACAAGATCTTTCTGGCTTGGGCTGGAACTGTGATCAACGCTCACTTCTAGCCGTTCACGCGGCTTTGGTGAGGGCGACTGTGCTTTACAGCCGCCCTCTCTTGCACAGAGTGTCTACAACATCATTAAATATCCTTCGGACCCTATTCGCGCGAAGCCTTCGTCGCTGCCTTTGAGTTCCAAGAATGGCTGAAACAAGCAAGCCCTACCTGAAGCTGGTGAACTCCCGGTGGAGGTCCTCCATGAGCGAGAAACGGCTCGACAATTCCTACGTTTGCGTGCGCACATACCCCGTCACCCACTCTTCAGGAAAATTTGATACCGTCCTGAAAGTGATTTCCATCGCGTCGCGCAGAGGACACGCTAGGCTCCCAGTGATTTCATAGCTAAGGACGTCACATCGTCGACCGCACACTGGTCCCTGCCTGTGCCACCCACCTTAGCACGTCTTCCGGACCTCCGGGACCGCAGAGACAAGGTTCCCCCTCAAGTCCTTCGAGCCCAGCTATATACTGTCGCATAGACGCAAAGCTTTCTACCTCTGCCGCCGCATACACCGATGGCGCATCTAAAATGGCAAGTCCGCGTCGGCGTTCGTCGCCCCATCCGAAGCCGTAGTTGACGGTTGTCGCCTTTCGCATGAACCCTCATCCACAGCTGTGGAACTTTATGCCACACTCTTCTTTCTGCAGCACATCGTTCAATTTACCGCACGGAATTGGGTGGTATTCACTGACTCAACATCTGCCCTGCAAGCAATTGAAAATTCTGGCATCCGAGGTTCCTCCGCACCGTTGGTTATGGATGTGTTAATGGCTTACAAACTCGTCTACGAGGCAGGGCACAGGCTCGTTCTCCATGGGTTCCAGTTCATTGCAGTGTCGAAGGCAATGAACAGGCTGACAGTACCGCTGAAGCAGCTCTCTCGTCTCGGACACAGACGTGGACTGCTGAGTGGAGATCGCCGGTTCGTGCTTCGTCGCCTCGTGACTCCTCTGGCTACTCCCCAGCGGACCGCTGACATCCCCCCCCCCCCCATGCTGAGCAGAGTTGATTCAGCGCTCGCTTTCCGCATGTCTGCACATATCCCTCGTCAAGATGACACATTAGTTCATGAAATGTTGAACATGAGAGTGGCTTTCATCTTTGATCATCGAATGTGCCTCGATGTGGCCTTCACAGCACCGCTTGAGACAAGTTGCCTCTTCCCACGGCAAGCACTGCGCTGCTGTTGAAGATCTAGAGCACATTTTTCTCCATTCCCCACTCTACCAACCTTCCCGAACCTACCATAACGAGCTCGACTCCTGCCCCCTCTCTCTCACGAAATTGCTTGGTCCTGGCCACATCCAGCGCTCTAACGCTCTGCCCTCAAGGCTCTTCCCTAAGAAACATTGTCATGCCTGAGATATCGGACGGTTATCACACCGGGACTGGCAGGACGTCCACGGGAGGGCGAAATCGGTCCTCTGGGTACCCCCCCCCCAATTGGTTAAAATGGGACTCTCACATGTCCGTACGATAAATTTTTGGTTGTTCCTAGGAGGTCATCAAGGACCGATGTAGGAGAGTGTGATGACACAGCAGAGACATAGTCTAGCATCGTTTTATTTTACCTCATTTCCTTTCATCAGAAACCATAACGTGGTGCGTTGCTACCTATACGGCAATGCTTTTCCCGCGAGATATGTAGCCGGAAGAATAGTAACAGTCGTCGTAATGTGGCTCGATTCTATCGTTAAAAGGTTTCCAGTGCAGTAGTAGAGAACATAACGCTTCTAGCAGCTTCAAAAGTTTTGCGAACGTCTGTCTTATGTCCATCCCCAGACGAGGAACAGGGAACCGTTAGAGAACCATATGTGATTATCATGTGGCATCATACGTATTGTTCACACAACAGCCTCTCGAGTCGCTCGAGGAATAGAATGGACACGCGATTCTACCCAGTAATGGTCGTGCATTGCGAGGAATTAGCTGCGTAATGCGGTCTGGGTGGGCGGGCTTACGGTGACATGTTGTTGATGAATATGGGTTTAGGAGCCAAGTCCAGAGCTGCTTGCGGGCCCGACTCCAAGGAAGCAAAGTTGTTAGTGTAGTGTATTGTCAATTGCTAGTTGCCCGCAACTTTCGACCGAAGGTTAAGTTCATAATTTTGAAAAGTTGCAGCAAACTGCTAGATATACTTGCCCGTGCACATTTGAGGCCGATGCGATCGGTTTGTTTGTCATCAACGCAACTTAAAGACAATCACAATTTCGACCAGATAAAATCACCGGCGATCCTGCAAAGGCAGCTAAGCGGCCATCATGTGCAGGGGTGGATCTAGGATTTTCCCGTGGGTGGGTCCGCTATGGACAAGTGCCACGTGCGTACTGGGATTTGCCCATTGAACAGCATCTTCAAGTCTGGGATTTGGAGGGTGTAGACCCCTAGACACCCCTAGATCCCCGCCTGGTCATATGATTGGGAGACATAAGCCAAATGGATCCTTCAGGTGGACTGAAATCGATTGATTGTTCTTCCGCAGGAACGAGTACTACCACAGAAGACGACTACCTGACTAAGTCGCACGGTAAGTGCTTCAGGCATTGTTCCTGGACGTACCGACCTGCAGAGGGGATGGGGGTACGCAGTGGCATCGGAACTATTTTTCTACTAAGGGAGCCGGGAAAAAAAAGTTGCAGTAAACTGCTAGATATACTTGGCAGTGGACATTTGAGGGCGATGTGGTCGGTTTGTTTGTAATCAAAGCAATACTTAAACGAAACTTAAAGACAATCACAATCACGACCAGATAAAATCACCGGCGATCCTTGCAAAGGCAGCTAAGCGGCCATCATGTGCAGGGGCGGATCTAGGATTTTCCCATGGGTGGGTCCGCTATGGACAAGTGCCACGTGCGTACTGGGATTTGCCCATTGAACCGCATCTTCAAGTCTGGGATTTGGAGGGTGTAGACCCCTAGACACCCCTAGATCCGCGGCTGGTCATATGATCGGGAGACATAAGCCAAATGGATCCTTCAGGTGGACTGAAATCGATTGATTGTTCTTCCGCAGAGCTCAGCAGCGACGAAGGAACACCAACGACGACCTGAAGCATGCAAACAACGACGAAAAGCACTCCAACAGCTACAACGCAGGGTAAGTGGTTCAGGCATTGATCCTGGGCGTACCGACCTGCAAAGGGGATGGGGGGGTACCGGTACGAGCATTTGTAGAAATTTCAGAGATAGGGGCGTTACTGCGGTGCGCTGCTACCTATACGGCAATGATTTCGCGCGAGATGTGTAGCCGGAATAGTAACAGTCGTGGTAACGTGGCTCGATCGTTGGGTTCGCAGTGCAGTGTTAGAGAACATAATGCTTAGAGCAGTTTCCAAAAGTTCCTGCGAGCGTCCATCCCCAAAATCAGGAGCGAGGATACCTTGGAGGCCGTCCGATAGGGACCTTTATTCGATTGTTGTGCGGCATGATGTGTATTGTCTACAGAATAGCCTCAGAGCGGCAATACCCTGAGGAGCAAATATTATGCTTTCAGGTACGTATGAAGATAATATACCTTGAATTCTACCATAAGCATCATCATCATCGTCATTTATTTTCCTTGAGCCCTCATGCATGCAATACAGGGGTGGTAGTACACAAATTGAAAAGGTGTTCCAGGCAAATTACGACATGTGCATAATTGTACAGCACACCTGAACTAACATTGCAGAAGTAATGTGTATGAATATGTCAGTGAGCAGATACTATAAACATAATTTACGTATCTTTTGTAGATATTTCACAAACAAGGAAATAGATCAACGAACGCTATTAGCCGCGAGAACGCGGCTTTTTCTGTGGGCTTTTTCCAGTCAAGGATATTTCTGTCCGGGTTGCCGATGCGGACTCAACAATGGAAGACTCAGCAGAAGGAGCATGAAATGTATGTCTACGCGGTAGCCGCGGCACATCACGACCGCAGGACGTGAAATCAAACGAAAATCTGGAACTATATTCCCCGGGGCTGGAAGCGGACATCGTCTGATCCTCAATCCTTTTGCCTCTTGCAATTAAACCTAGCTTTCCTGACGCGGTCTGGGGCTCAGCAAGAGCCTATCGTAGTAAGCTAGCACGGCAACGAGGACTGACAGGGGAGAATAAAAACAAAAACAAATACTGTGCTAGACTTCCAACAACATATTTATTGACTCCGAAACATGTTCCTTTTATGAATGCCTCCATTGTAATCATCCACGTGTCACATTCCAGTCTACACATCAAATCCCTTTGTCCCACTTCTCCAGGAACATTACCTCTTTATCAAATAACGTCACGGATGCCTGGCTGACGCATAGTGACCCCGTGACGTTAGTCGTTGTTGGAAGTCTAGCGCAGTGTTTGTCTTCTCCCCTGTTAGTCCTCGTTGCAGTGCTAGCTTACTACGATGGATCCATACCAAATAGCAAAATATAGCAAATTCTAAAAACACTCTACGCTCAAGAAACTTAAAATAAAACTCGTCACTCAGGCTTCTCCACAAGATGCACAAAATGATCTCTGCTCCTTAAAATCACAATCGCCAGCTACCCAACAAGTTGTACAAATCCTTAAACTCAAAATTGCTACGCAGGCAACCTAACTGAACCATTTTTACGTCAGTCTCGTCAACTTCACTTAGCTGCAGGGGTGGGGAAGTCCGAATATTCTTCGAAGAGGCCTGAGACGTCTTCTTGTCGGCTGGGTATCTTCTGGAATTTTTCTCGACGTCACAGCGTGGCACACAACACGTGCACACGTCCCAAAAATAATCTAACTGCACTGTACTGTAACCTGCACTTGACACTTCAGGCCGATTGTGGTGCCAACACCGCTGCTATTGCCGCCTCCACTATTCCCAAACTTCCCCGGCGGACAGACCGCTGCTATCCCCCTCGCGTTTACATTCTGCCGTCTTCTAGACCAACCACGGGGCGAGTCTCTCAAGTTCATCCAACAATCCTTTATAAAACCCTGTTGA
Source organism: Ornithodoros turicata (assembly GCF_037126465.1). Taxonomy (NCBI): domain Eukaryota; kingdom Metazoa; phylum Arthropoda; class Arachnida; order Ixodida; family Argasidae; genus Ornithodoros; species Ornithodoros turicata. Next base: position 25,221 of record NW_026999520.1, on the reverse strand, counting down.
ACGCAGGGGCGGATCCAGGGGGGGGGGGGGTTTACACTTGCTTCCGCTGGCGCGCGCCACTGCACGCAGTTCTACCGGCACCGTCCTAGCGTAAGGCCACGACCATCTGCTCGCTGGGACATTCCATCATCACCGGTTAGGACTCGTGTGAAGGAAAAACCATCGTCCTCTACAGTACTGACAGCGACACTTCCCCGACGACAGAGCAAACACGAGCACACACACACACACCAGGACACATGACTATAAGAGTTCAACAGGAAGGAACACGCTGTCAACAACCACCTCGTCCACATGCGTCAGGCACACGCCAACGTTATGGTTTTCACGCACGCAGCTTTCGCTCGGGACGGCATCCACCCAAACCACGCAGGCGTACGAGCTATGGCACACAACTTCACTAATGGTCCATAGATTCCGCCCTGCACTGACAAACGCTCTGACACAACATCCTCAACCAGCTCACACTTTAATTGCCAGCACCGCAAACCCCCAGAACACACGATGGCATCAAAGGGACCACAACGACCACTGCACCCACGCATATACACACAGCAAACGACAACACTCCAACAACCCGCACAAACTGACACGGAAGACGACAAGCACGCTAACACAGACAAATTACATCGAGGAACACAGCGAGTCTCCACAGCCACCGACCCCACACTCTTAGCTTCGTACCCTTATAGTAAAGGCAAGAAATTTGCCAAGGAATTATCTCTAACTGTTAAACTGTTCCCTTTCGTTTCCTTTGAATAAAAGCTACGGTGCACCTCTTAAAATATCACGGTACTTTGGTACTACATATACTTAGAACCATTTTTCGGTACAAAATTTCAAAACAATCTTTGGAGCGGCACCGCACACACAGAAGGCTCAAGTGACACTCAAGTCACTCAAGTGACAGAATAACCATCCGAATAAATTTGAAAGCGTCCTCAGAGCGAAATAAATTTTGAAGGGGATGCTCAACTTTAAAGGCTGTTTTACTTTCCTAACTATACTTAAAAGAAAAATTCGTAGTTCGGGATTCTATCACACGCAATGAATCTCGCTTTCGCTATAGTGGCCCGAAGAGATGGAAATCGCTGGGGGCGAGGTCTGGACTGTAAGGGGGATGCGGCAGCAACTCCCAGCCAAGTTCCGTGTCGTGAGATGCGCAGTATGCGGACGTGCATTGTCCTGTAGGAGGAGGACTCCTTTGGTGTGAAGCCCGGCCGCTTATGCTTCAGCGCATTATGCACATCCCTGAGAACCTGGCAGTAATATGCACTATTGATGGTGGTACCACTGGGCAGAAAATCAACATGAACAACGCCAGCCCCGAAAACCGTGTTTGTCCCAGAAAACCGTGGCCATGACCTTACCCGCAGACGGGTGCTTCGAAACTTCTCGAGAGCTGGCGAGCCGGGTGCTTCCACTGTTTTGATGTGCGTTGAGACTCAGGAGTGAAAGGGTGCACCCACGTTTCATCGCACGTGATGATCCGATCAAGGAACAGCTGTCCTTCAGTGTCGAAACGGTGCCTTAGCTCTTGGGAGATTTCCAGTCTTCTCTGCCGGTCAAACACGGCAAGCTGCCTCGGAACCCAATGGGCACTAACTTTCGTAAGCTGGAGGTGTTCATGAATGAGAGTTCAACGTTCCCACAAAAAGGTCCGTCTTTCGAGCCAGTTCGAGACATGTTATCCGTCGGTCCTTGAGGATCAGGCGCTCCATAAGTTTTCTCCACAAGTGATGTTCTCATGAACTCAGACACTGGACTCTGAGCCGCCCCGGCTGGGATCGTCCTGCACTGTTGTACGGCCGTCTCGGAACCGTTTGCACCACTCAAATGCTTTGCTGCGGCTAAGTGTATCCTGGCCATACTGAGTCTGAAGCCTTCTGTGAATTTCAGATGCCTTTGTGCCTTCATACACGACAAACTTCATAACAATTCGCTGTTCGATGTACGCGCTCACCTCGTTGTTGCCGTCTTGTCCAGCACGTGTCTTCTGTTTTGTGCAAACTTTGGACCACCACATGGTGAACGCGTTGGCCTGTCGCGTGTGGAAATGACGAAAAAGAAGTAACGCGAACCATTTGTACACTCAGGAGACAAAGTCCCGGTTTGACTTGAACAGCCCTCGTAGGACGACAATGAATTTCACTGAAACTCACCTGAAGCAATTTTCAAGCTGATACATTGTATCCAATTATGTATTTCCAATGTACGATATTAAAGCATATTCTAAAAAGCATTTCTACTAAAGCATATTCGTAAAGGAAAAATACTTAACCACAATGGATTTCTATCCTATTTCATGGCACAGCATCAGATCAAGGTTATTCAAATAATGTTAAAGAAGTAACCGTGCAAATTATCAGTCAAACGGTGAAGCTGGCTGCAGTACACTACAATGTGTCACATGTAACAATATTAGTATACCTCAGTGTTTCCAAAACTGCCACATGAACCTTAGGGAGGCCGCAACGTCCGAGCGGGGGTTACACCACTAGGGGAAAAGAGAAAGCAGATGAAGTGAACGCAATATGCGACAAAACTAAGGAAACTATCTCACTGCTACTGCAATGTATTGAAATTGTTTTACAAAACTGCAAGTTCAGTTCAGCGCACAAACACGCGGGAACCGAGCAAAGGTACAGCAACGCTTTCCATCGAGTCCGTCGCATTATTTCTGTCTCACGACGAGACCCCCGAACCTACAGCATACGTCACTTGCGCACAGTCGTATGCGATTTATGTTATTGTATATGTGTCAGAGCAGAGCTCAAGCTTCCCAAACAAGCGCACGTGCACACGCGCACACACACACACACACACACAGGCACAGACGAAGAACTGTGAACAGTTTGGTGTAAACTCCAGAAAACGACAACAGCTGACTGCTGATTTCATGGGCGCGGTCATGCGAACCGCGTTGGGGCAGTTCAATGTTCAAGAGAGGAGCAATTTTAGGTGAACGCGAAGGTGGCGCTAGTGTTGGGCGCAACAATTTGCACTTCAAACGACGTGGATGCTTGCTTGCTCATCTGTCATTACTTGGGCTTGTAATTCACATCAGGGCTCAGCAAAGGCTGCTAAATGCCGATGGCCGGCACAAGAAAAACGTGTTTGCAATGGTTTTCCTCCCGTTGCGGTTCCAGAGAATATACCTTTTTCGCCGCTCCCTTCGTTCCTTCCTTTGCTGTTTCCTTTTGTTTTTCTTTGTCGTTTTTTACTGTTGGAGCCCTGGATTGGAAAGCTTCTCCCGTTTAGTTTAGGGATCGTCGTAAGTTTGGATAATCAGGGGCGTCGGAACGTGGGGGCAGGGGGACAGTCCACCCCCTCCTAGAGTTTTCACCGTGGCTGTGACCCCCCCCCCCCCCCCCACTCTCCGAACTTTCGCTCAAGGATCCCGCCACGCCATGTTTTGTCCGCAAGTCTCATCAGAGACAGTTTTCCTCTCATTCTTTTACCGCAGAATGAAAATGAACACCGGTTTAAAAAGTAGTACGTAATAGACGATGAAAAAAACGAAATTCACCCAAACGGGTACTGTATTCCAATTATTCTACGTGATAATGTATGTGCATACCTACTACGCGGACAAGGTTGCCGGGATACAATATATACACTTTGGACGGGTGTTCCAAGGTCTGATTCTGCTGCAGGTAAACGTCGAGATACGCTGGCGCCAAAAATAATATTCTCAGGCTGAGAGCTCAGCTGCTTTCACATCGTTCTACCTGTATCAGCACGGTGAATGATACAGGTAGAACGATGTGAAAGCAGCGGAGCTCTCAGCCTGAGAATATTATTTTTGCGCCAGCGTATCTCGACGTTTACGTGCAGCAGAATCAGACCTGAACTCGAACAGAATCAGAACTCGACTGCTCCGCTGCTGCCTCCAGACTAGCCACTGCCTCCCTCGCTTCCTTGGTCTTAAATGCGCACTGCCTGCTTCGGGTGACCTGATAACGCAGGTGCCGGTGCCGCCACGCCCCCATGAATCACGACACTTGCGTGACTTGCGATAAGCGTTCCGACAGGGTGATGGCGTCCCACATCTCCCCCTCCTCAAAACTCCGCCAGGTCGGCGATGTCCAGAAAAATGTCTTCGGCGTTGCGTACTTCGACATTTGGCGCTAGCAGCTGGGGGCGTACCGGTGAATGCAGAGGACAGCCGCGGCCAAGTTTTGTGGTGCCGGCAGCCCCCCACAGCTCTCGCAAAATCTGTATCAAAATCCGTGTTACTGCGCACGGAGCAATCCGTGCCTCTCTATTCGTCGGGCGCCACAAGCGTGTCCGGATTGGTTGCCGGAATTTGAAAACTGCACTTCCCGCTTCCTCGCCTGCGTGCTGCGTACTCCCTCGGCGGTTTCATTTGAAATTTGAACGGCGGACGCCGGGTCGGCGGTGTCTTTCGTTGGGAGCCAAGCGCGTTCGCCGTCTTATCCGTGTATTATGGTGTCTTCGATCGTGTTGTACTGCCCCTCGATACAAGCATCGGTCTACGACCAGCCAATCGGATTTCAAAGTGAAGTGTTGTCGTGAATTCTGGCTCGATGAACATGTTCGAGCAAGAAAATAGGATTCATGAAGCACCAGCATTTATTGTTTGACGTGTAGCAGGCAAGGACATCATGATCAAGAGATTGTGCGCAAGTATGTGACAGTTGTTCGTTGCTGGGAATAAGCTGTGTCGATATGCGTGTTTTGCAAGTTTGAACTCTAGGAAGTGCTACGCAATGGATTCTACGCTCAGTGCATGTAAGTGCGTCAACCTGCCGACTGTGTCAGTATAATGACTTAAATAAATTTCTGTTAATTACGACACTTTTCACAGTTGTTTGGGGATCATGGAATAACTTTACGGCGTGCATGAAAGCTAGTAGACTTAGAGGTCAGGGGTAGCCGGTACAGGCCAGTATGGAAAGCAGAAGTCAGCAACAGCCAGAACCGGTCGGGCTGCGAGCCGGACGGAAAGACTTCTGATTGGAGGATTGAGGGAGCAACCGCTGCATTCTCATTGCCCATGTGCCCAGTGTTGTGTGAATTTACCTATACTATGGGCTCTCTGGGAGTTGGTGAGAGCTGGTGCCGGCGAGTCCTCGGCTGGAGGGGTACGTGAAGTGTCCCCGACGGAGGATACTGCTGCTGTAGACGCTGGGAATGGAGAACGCCGGAGCAGTGGGTTGACGGGTGGATGAGTGCATGGTACTCCGCACACGGAGCACAGGTGCTGCAGTTGCCGAGAAGTTTTCCTTGACGAAGACGCTGACTAGCCGTCCGTGGTCCTACGGCTACGAGGGGCCGCAGGACGGCGGGTAGAGAAATGCCGCATCTCCATAAAAAAAACAAAGAAAACATCGCCTTGGAGGTTTACGGGGGCGAAGTTTATAACGAGGGAACCCCGGTAATCCGCCGAGGGATGTCCTATCTTCAGCGGGTTGAGACTCCGTGTCGATGGGATGTTGAAAAGGTTGGGATCGCGACGAACTTGTGCCGGAGTCATCTTGCCGTTCGTCCTGCTCCAAGATGCGATCGATGAATTCCTTGAGGTCTGTGATGTGAACTGGGCCGGACACTTCGCTTGTACTGCAACGTTCAAGTCTATAAGTAACGGGAGTAAGTTGCGCACTCACCCGGTAAGGCCCGTCCCATCGGTCCGCGAGAGAAGCCCTTCGCTGCGTCGCTAAGTGGATGCGTCCACCTCAGGACTAAGTCTCCTACACTGTATGTTACCTGGCGTCGACCCTTGTTGTACTGGGATGATTGGTCCAGTCGTGCACCCACAAGATTCTCACGTGCACAACGAACTGCAGTTGAAAGACGGTTGCGAATGTCTTCCGCATATCGTGCATACGGGCGACGGGGTTGTTCCCTCAGTGTTCGTACCGTGTTTTCGAGTGGAAATACTATTTCCCGTCCAAAATTGAACCCAGTAGACCTATTTTCTGTCGTACGAGTGGCGAAGCCAATCTCTGTTAGACGCGCGTCCCAATCCTTATGCCTGGTGGTAAGCGTTACCTTCATCATTTTGATATTCCTATTGAACCGCTCAGTTATGTTTGCCTGAGGGTGATAGGGGGACGTCTTCTTATGTCGAATACTCAATGCCGAGCATGTGTCGACGAACACCTTACTTGTAAAGTACGAGGCGTTATCCGTCATAAGCTGGTCCGGGAATCCGAACCGCGAAAAGACATCAAGCAGTCGATCCCAGATCCAAGCTGACACCAACTTCCGCAGGGGATAGAGCTCAACCCACTTCGTGAAGTGATCTGTAATGAATAACAGGTATTGGTTACCACGGGGACTTCTGGGGTATGGCCCCATTACGTCACATGCGACTATCTGCCAAGGCTCCTGACTGACAATCGGTTGCAGCAATCCTGGCGGCTGTCCGCCCCTAGGTTTCGACTTCTGACACACTGGACAGCTGCGAGTAAACAGCAAAACATCCTGTCTCATGACTGGCTACGTTGCGATACGACATAATTTAGAATAAGTCTTGCTGCCGCTACCGTGACCTGCCAAAGCAGAGTCATGGAAATATCTGAGGAATAACTTACGTACCTTTCGTGGTACTACGATCCTGAAAGGGTTGCCACCGATCGATCTCCTCGTCGTCCGCCTGGAGGATGTACCTCACCAGAAGACCATCCTCGCTAAGCTGATAGGAGTCGAACCTCTCTTCAGCGTCTCCGGCGTCTGCTGGCCCCATAGGCTCCAGCCACCTTACTACACGCTGACAGAGTCTGTCCATCCTCTGGGCTTCCACGATGTCCTTCCGGCTGACGATGTGTCGCCACGCAAGCTCTCTGTCCGTTACGGCTTGTCCAACCGCGGCTACGAGCTCCTGCGTGGTAACGACGTCCTCCAGGTGCAGAGGTGCTCGGGACAGCGCATCTGCCACTTTGTTAGAGGTCCCTCTCCGATATTCGATCGAAGTCGTACCGTTGCAACGTCAGACTCCAATGTGCAAGTCTTCCGGCGGTACTTTTCAATCTACTCAGCCAGGCGAGTGCCTGATGGTCAGTCTGGATTGCAAATTTCGCACCATCCAGATACATGTCAAACTTATTCAGTGCGAACATGATAGCTAGGCACTCTTCTTCGTCGCGGTATAATTTCGTTCAGGTGATGTCAGCGTGCGGCTTGCAAATGCCACAGGCCGAAGTTCACCATCGTGCTGTTGTAACAACACTGCGGCTAGTCTATAATCGCTCGCGTCTGTCTGCATTACAAATGGGCGATTAAGATCTGGGAGATAGACAGGTGATCTGCGCTATTGCTTCCGTCTCGGCGGAGAATGCATTCTCCTGTGCTTCTCCCCACGACCAGCGCGCACCTTTCCGCAATAGCCAGGTTAATTGCTGCGTCATGTCTGAACACCGCGGTATGTATTGTCTATAAAATCCAATCATACCAAGGAAGCGCTGCAAGCTCTTTACATCCTGCGGGCGAGGGTAGTCTAGGATAGCCTTCAGCTTGTCCTCGTTCGGCCTGACCGTGCCGGACTCCACTGTCAACCCGAGCAGGTGGATGCGGTTAGTCGCCAACTACATCTTTCGAGGACTGACTGTCAACCCAGCAGCTTGCATACGTCCCAACGTACACTTTCAGGTGTGAAGGGTGTTCCTGGAATGAACGTGAAAAAATTATTACGTCATCCATATAACCCATGCCGAAGTTGTACTTCGCATCGCCAACCACCTCGTCCATCATTCGCTGAAAACTAGCCAGGGAATTGGAGAGTCCGAAGGGAAGCCAACTCAAACAGTCCCCTATGACAGGTAAATTCTGTCTTTTCAACATCATTAGGTGCTATCGGTATCTGCAGGAATCCTCGACTGCAGTCCAAGATACACTCGTACACCTCGTACACTCCAGCGTGTACGAGGGAGTCTATAGAGTGAAACGGATAGGAATCTCTCAACGTCACCTTGTTCAACCGGCGATAGTCCACGCATAATCGTGGGGTTCCATCTTCTTTCGGAGCGAGTACCACCGCTAGTACCACGGGCTGCGCGAGGGTCTCACAGCACCCGTCTAGATCATTTCGTTCAGCGCAGCATCGAGCAACTTGCGCTTGTGGACGCTGAGCGGCCGCGGGTTGCATCTCCAAGGCCTCGCGTCGCCGGTGTCTATGCCGTGTTCCAAGACGTCGATCAAACCTGGTTTTTCCGTAAACATCCGAGAAAAGGGTAGCAATGCTTGCTCCAGCATTTCTCTCGTTGCTCTCAGGTTCCTGGACATCCTCGAAGACCCTCATCGAAGGCAGCAGTTGCACCTACAGGCGTTCGGTATTCTGTTCTGTGATGATTCTGTGTTCCAACGGGCAGTAATGGTCCAGCACCGCGAAGTACTCGAGCGGCTTGCTGCTTAGGTTCATCGCTGTTGCCAGTCGGTTCCCTGTTTCGTTTGAGCAGTCGTCCTGGGTTCCCTCACCAGTCCGACGTTGGTCCGCGACGCAAGCCCAGGGCAGGTCCCATCTGGATAATGAAGGCACGTCCCAGGATCATTGCTCCTGCCAGTCCAGGAAGGTAAACGAAGCGTTGTCTGACCCGATGTCCATCGACAGTCAAGGTAAGGCGTACCGCGCCACCGGCAGGTACAACCGCATCAGAGGCGAGCCTTAGACGAGTCCTGATCGTCCGTACAGAGATGATTCGCTCCCGGCACCATCGTGGATGGTGTCGCCGATTGCTGCTCCGGTGTCCATCAAACCTGCAACGTCTTTGCCAGGAACGCGCACCACGATGAACGGTCCAATGTTGCAGATGTCTTGCAATCGGCACACAAGTGGGACCGAGGCCACTGTATTATCAGAAAAGATAGCACGGTTAGAAGTAACTTGCCTCTCATCAATGTTCGCTCCGGCCGACGACGGGGTTGCGTAATCTGCGGTTACCGCCGTCGGCGTTCCGAGTTTCCCTGGGGGGTTCTTTCGGGGGTGGCCGATGTACAATGCGGGCAGTCCCGACGGATGTGTCCGTGTTCCCCGCAACCGTAACAACGCGGTCTCCCAACGTTTAGTCCATTAAAGCGCGGTGGGGTTGATCCCTCAGTCCTGTCGTTGCGCCGGTATCCTGACGTTCGGCGACGTTCGCTATCGCTCTGTCCTGCGCTCGAAGTCTTCTCAACAAGCCTCGCTCGGTTCCTTTGCTCGTGCGCAAAAGGATCGAGTGAGCGGTGTGAAGGACCTGCCGACGGTCCGCTATTCGGTCCAGCAGGCCAACGGGATGCAGCTCCGTTGCCTGTACCGGTCCGCCCCATGCACAACTAGACTCCAGAGTCTCCTCCGGTCTAGGGGTGGGCGGTAACGCAGTTCGGCTAGCAAGTCGGCCTGAATGCTGCGCGCTTCTGTAGCTAACTCCGACAGGGAAGTAAACCTTCGACCCCGTAAATATGGCTTGAACCGAGGGTGGCACAGTCGGATAACGCGTGCCACCTTCTCTTTTTCGTCTACGAGAGGGTACGCTCTCAGTACAGTTCCTGAATCGTCCAAATGTATTCCAAAAGGCTCCCATCACTATGCCGCGTTCGTGCTGCAAGCTGCGAGGAGGATCTCGTCCCGAAACTGCTCCTTGAATACGCTCATCAAGCGGGTTTACATGAAGGCGACATAAGTCGACTGGGCGAGATAGGTCGATCGATCTCCCCTCTCCATGTAAACCCGCCTACATCGACCTAAAGGGTACGTCAACGCAGCAGAAATAAGTCGCTACGTTGGCGTGGTGTCGTCTGTCGTCTGCGTCTACGACTGGTGTCTCGCCTTTGCCATGTAAACCGGGCAAGTCGACTGTGCCGACGGTTTCCGCTATGTCACAACCGCATCTGCCGCCGTGCTCCGCCCGCAACATAAATATGGCGACGGATGGATGGTGCGATGGTGCTTGTGGGGGTGAGTATAGGGCTGTTGCCAGACTGGCATGCAATGCAGCCAAAACAAGACTCGTTCCAGGTGTAGATTTATTGACTGGGCCGTTGGTAGAAGGCTTTAATGTTTATAGGTGCAGTAAAGGAAGTAACACACTGATCAAACAGTATGCAATTGCAAAGTGACCACTTTAGTGCCTTGGTGCGCTGTCATCGACTGAGTCGACTGAATTGCCCGGCTGACTAAGGCGCATCGCTTCCTGCCATGTAAACTGTCCCAAGTCGATCTTTGCGATCAGTCGACTGTTGCTTTCACTCAACGTATGCGCCCTTGTAAACGCGACTATAGCGAGAAATGGGGGCTGGGGCTGAAAATTTCAATTTTCAACAATGGACATTCGAATGGTACACTTCTTAAAAGGGGCAGGGGTACTAGATCGTCCCTTTCAACGGGACGACGTTCCCCAATGCGCGTAATAAACGAGCTGTAGAACCGGCAGCTGCTTATGCGTCACTCTTTTACGGGCTGTGAAATTCAGAACAGGTGTTTGACTTGCGTCTTGCCGTATATGGTGGGCAAAACACAGACACGTTGTCTTTCTCGTACTCTCCATGCACATATTGTTCTGCATCATCACGATGAAATTGAGAAACCCTTTGACGGTCACTTCCACGTACAGAAGACCGGTTCTGAGCGCGCAATGTTGCTGATGTTGTGTGTCTGCGTTCTCTTCCGTCCTGTTAAGCCCGCTATATTAGGCAGCGGCGATTGCTAAGGCTTACACACCAGTCCCCGGGGCTCTCTCGGAAGCAATTAGTCGCCGCATTCAGGACGCGGTGGTCATGTCCGAAAGGTTACAGGATATGCCTGTCATTCTCCTGCAATTAACCACAGGACGAACAGCTCCTCAGACTGGGTGACTTACTGACTTCGTGAAATATCGCCAGATCAAAACTAAAGTTGCACGATAACTTAAGAAAAAGACCGGAAGCATCGGTGTTCACCGTTCAACCAGGCAACAAGCTTTGTTGTTGAAGCTTTCTTGTTTTATTTTCTTTCTTTTTTTCGTGAGAAGAAATGTATGCACCATTTCTTCTGCACGTAGTGTCGCGCAGCCAACATTGGTTCCTGGCAGTCGGTCATTGGAAAGTGCTGGTTTCACAAGTTTCCACAATGCCTGTGTAAAGGCACATGCCACGTAATACTCAAGGAGTCTTTCAACCCTTATGCCCCTTTGGGAAGGCCGGCTCAGCATTTTCAAGCGATGAGCGCTGCCTGAGCAAACAGAAAAACCAAGAAACTTTGTGCACGATCTCCCCTCCGATATATTGGAGAGATTATTTGGCTCCTTTTGGACTCTACGTGCAGTCCAATGAGACGAAGACCAGAAGTATGCTGGCAGGCTGGCAACCTGCAACAAGATTGAGTGGGTGTGAATGCCTCCGTCCGAAGGTGCTATACGGCAGTTGAGGTGGCCATACATGGCTAGTGTGGCTGAGGCTTTTTGTCAAACAGTGTCTGCAGCTTCATCAGCAGCTGTGGGTAATGTAGGTCAACATACATGGAGAGCTTCATGTACATGTACAGAAACTGGCCACCGTCACCAGCCACATGTCGAGCAATACCGAATATGGACCATCTATTGGTATCCTACTTCAGTAGTCAATAGGTGCTCATAGAGGAATACAGCATACTTCGAGGGGATTCTGACATCAAGACATACCGAAAACCTGGACGCCTCAGACGCCGAACCAGGGAAAAAACACTGCGCAGTGTCAGGCAGTTGGTTTGCTCAGGAAGCAAACCTGGTGCTGAAACTGAAGGGTGCTGATGTAACTGCACCACTCGTCGAGCCACAAGATTGAATCACTGATCACCTGTGAGATCATGCAAGCAGAAGAGGATTTCATACACAAATCCCTTCCGTACGCAAACACGTTTCGGTGCACAGTAAACTTTTTACTTTGTTCGTGTAAACAGCTTGTCCCATGGCGCACGCCTTTTTGGTGTTGCTTTTATACTCAAATGATGGGTGTTTTCTAATGCACCCTTTAGTTAAGTGTATTCCTAATAAAACACTGTTATAATGGGCGTTTGAAAACAAAAACACCCTTAAAAGTGGAGTATTCTATTGAAAACACATTTAATGATGGAATTGTTTGCTGGCAAATATCCCTCGCAAATAGCTAGTGTAATACAAGCTTCCGCGGGAGCATGCCGAGACCAGTGGCCGAGACATACAGTTCGACGTTCTTGCTTCTATGGCAAGCACCACCCTGAACACGGCAGACTACCAGCCGTGGTTCCATCGCAGAACCTAAACCGGAGCGCAATGCGTCGCAGGCACGCCTCGTTAGCTTGGTAACACTGTGGGACCAACGTGAGTGCCGAGCCTTGAAGAGACTTCGGGCACCCTCAGTAGCCTATATTCCCAATTCAAATGGGGTGTATAAAAGGTGTATTAGACGGTAAACACCTGTTTCAACGCCCCACTTTACACCCTTGATGATCGACATTGAATCAAACGTGGTGTATGTCGATATTACGCCTTTAGTAATGCTCTTCTTGCACCGTTTGCGGAATAGAAAATGGTGTTTTTATAAGAATACACCTTTTTTGAGCAAATAAAGGTGTAAAATGATCTACTGTGTGGTTTACTACAGGCAACCTAGCACGAAAGGAGCAAGGTATGCCCGACCCGAAAGTGTAGACACTCGGAACAGCTTGACCATCTACCGGGTAACAGGCTTGTTGCTTGAGACTGGTGTAACTTGTTGGTCATATTTTGTTGCAATGTGTCGTTGCCAGGGGACAGCACTTGCCGTTTTAGTTTTTGTGCTCGCGGATCTCGAGACATGCCATCTCGTTTTTCTATTTCGGCTCACTTTCGTTCTTGGCCTGTCTCATTAAACAAGCCTGATCCCCTCGACTCCGAGTCTGCGTCCCTGTTTGCTTCTACCGTCTTCCGGCTCCTGCACAACATAACTTGCTACTAGGCTTGTAGATGCACATTCCTAGTACGTGAAAAACAGATAGTAATAGTTAGTTTGTAAAGCTCCCCTTTCCTCCATTTTCGTCTATTACGACTAGAATTCGTACCATTCTCCGTTTTCTTCCGCATTATGTAATAATCATATATAAAATTCCTGAAACTGACGTTACTGAGGCTACTGTGCAGCGACGTTATCCCTCAAAGAAGAGATCTTGTGCAGTCTTATCGCCGTTCAACGATAACACCTAAAGTCCGGCACTAATTAGTGTAATGTCCCTGCATTTTGTTGCAATGCACGGTACGTTTTCGGATGCGATAGGTTAAGCTGCGATTCACTCTGTATATCTTCTAGTATTTAAAACCGGCGGCCCGCTACCGGGAAGAAGTGGTGCGGTTCTTCGTCACTTTAATGGAAGGTGTGGAGGAGGAATAAGGGTCAACCATTCTGCAGTTTTCAGTAGAAGCTTCGGAAAGGGCAGGTTCATGGCCTTCCCGCATCATTTGAGCACGTTTCCTTCAAACAATGCCGTTGCCGTTATTCCGATACCGTAACAACCACGGTGCACGAATAACAGGCGGACGCTGTGGGATCCCACTTGCTCTCCTGGAAAGTGGGTTGCTTGGGTGTTTGCAGGGCATAATTCATCAGGAACAGTTACTCAGAGGGGAGGGCAAGCGCAGATAAAAACGGTGCTCTCATTGTAACGGCACAATAGCAAAAAGCAGCACATGCAGCGAAACAGGTGTGCGAATCTCAGTGGCGAAGTTAATTCAGCGCTTCATAGCATCTGTCTTTCTGTACGCCTCCACCAGCGCGCTCACTACCGGTAATAGGAATATGTCGCTGGGCTACTTTGCTTTTAAATACTGCTTTGCTTTCATACCAGCTGTGAAGAACCAGATGCGACTGCTTAACCGCGTCCCAACCGTGTCCCAAATGGACGTAAACAGCCCAGGCGTTACACAAACGTTATGATTTCGGGGGCGCCGTACAGTCAGTACAGTTTAGAGTGTCTAATGTAACACCGTCGATCGCTTCTCGGTCGCTTCTGGGAAAGTGGGAAAATGAGCACGGAGTGAACACAGATGCTCGTCTTCTCCCGATTAGTGGTTGCTCTGTCTTGGGAGTCCTTTAGTGGACGCTCCCTTGAACCGTGGCTTCCTTCCTTCTGCCGTTTCGGCGTGACGCTTGTTTTTTTCTTCGGAGGCTGTAAATGTCTCTTCCCTTGGATTCTTATCGAGACAAAACCGAAGAGGCAGTTACAGCCCGACCACGACCAGAATTTATAATTTTCCCGACTTCGCGAAATCTCGTTTTCTGTACTCCACTGATGTTCCGCGTGTTCCGTGTACCCGTAATCGCTTTCATGTTCGTTTAATGACGTACAACTTTTATTGTTCATTAACATCTGTCTCCCACTTTGAACAAATCACGGGATCGAATGATAGCACTTGGTAGCAAGGATCCGTTTCTTCGGCTATCCAGAGCGACGCTCCCGTATTTAGCTGGCTAACCTTTTCAGTGACTTTCATCGTTAATTTCTTAGGCAACTTGAGGCCTTGTATGTGATTGATGTTCTGAGGCTGGAACAACATAGAAAGGACAGTTATCCCACTATTTCCGCCCACACGCCCAAATTTTGCGGCACCATTTTCTCCCACGAGGCCCGGTAGCCCGTCTCTGTGGCTATGACAGCTGAAAGCACGTTTGCGATTGGCTAAGGCCGTTGGGAACACTATCGATGAGCAAGCAGCGCGAGCAAGCGAGCCGCAACAAGGGTGAGCCGATAGTGCACTTTTCCTGCAAGAAGCTGTCCCATATACTGCTCTCCCAAGAGGGGCGCAAAGACCGGACCGCAGGAATACGGAGTGGGGAGAGGCCTGCTTATCTTCCCCAGGGGCGACACAACGTTTGTTTCAATGCAGCGCACACTTCCAACTTCGAATATTTCCACAGTCATTAACGAATGAGGAATAAGTGCAATCGCAATGAAACTGCAAATGCACTTGACGAATCCAGGAATAAAAAGAACTGATCTCGAAAAAAAAAAGAAAATGCTCTGCCGGGAATCCCGAATAACGCTCACCTTCAGAAGTTCATGCCCACGAGCATGCTCTGCGCGGTGGCGTTACGTAATGGATGATGTAGGGGTGCAGTCAGTCTACGTACCGTAACGTTGCAGCTGAAATGCGGATCTATAACACAATGTTGAGCTGAACCACTGCAGTGTCGGCAGCGCCGGTATTATATACCTATCGTACATCGTATATACCTATCGCAAGCACATCGTTACGATTTCCAAAGACATCTATATATATATTCTTTCTTTTCTTTTTCCCGAAGAAGGCAGAGCTTCCGCCGTAACGTAGACTTCCTCCCTAACTTTTATAATTTTTAAGTTTTAATAAACCCCTTTTCTGTTACTTCCCCTACTTTCGTCTTCTGTCTCCCATTTATTTCAACTATAATTACGTAGCCGTCCGATCCAACTCCAACTTTTCAAGATTATATATATATATATATATATAAAGAGGGGGAAGCCATTAAAAAAATAAGTAAATGATGCTAGACCTGTTTGAAATTCAAACTTACAGATTAAAATGGCTTCTATGGCTGCACGTAGAGAAACAGATACTCATTGAACGATGCGACAGCACCAGAGGACACGTGTTTCGCCGTGTTTGCGGCTCGTCGGCCCTGGGTAGCTGCGCATCGTTCGGGATTGGCAAACCAGGGGTCACTCAGCGAGCGATATACACCTGGGAGGGTGACTGAGCACTCCTCAATGCCACAGTGCAAGCCAGTGAATTATAAAGAGGGGGAAAAGCCATTAAAGAAATAAGTACATGATGATCTTCCCGACGCGTTTTTCCCGCTTCTTGCCCAACACAGCAAAATATAGCTCGAACCGGCCTTCTCGTGATGTCACTGAATGAACTGAATGTCGTCTATGCTGTAATACACACACTATGTTCACTCATCGCACACATCTTGTTATAACTTGCTCAGAGACTGGCCGTTATTGAAAACTGAAAACCAAAATGAAAAATTTGGGGGTTGCTGGATGACGAAGATCGCGTACAAGGCGGTGCTGGAGGTGGTGGTGACAGAAAGAAACCTAAAGTAGCTAAAAAGGCCTAACACAACTGAATGTTCGAAATAACACCGAGGAGGAAATACCTCGCGCACTTGGGTGGCTGTTTTCCTTTCTTCAGTTTCGGTTTCGTATTTGTTTGAGAACGCGGCTCAATCCGCTGTGAAAATCTCACTTCCGATCCCTCACAGTTCGCATTAGGTGTGAATCGTTTAGCGAGCCGGTAACCGCTTAAATTTATTTCGATTCAGTTTCAGTTCGGTTCCGGTTGAGTGGTATTGTGTTCGGGTTCAGTTTTGGTTGCAATCCCTGATAACAACGGAGTACGGGAAACATATTGTAGTGGTTGTGACAATTTTGTATGTGTGCGTTTTGCTATCTAGTACAATGCTATCGCCACGACCTACTCTATACTAGAGACCTGGACAGCTAGCGATCCCCTATGGGAGAGACGGGTCACGGCTTAGTTACGTTAGTGACCGCTGCAAGTGCCACATAGCATTATTGGGGAGAGGGAATCACCCTTGCCACCGCCTTTAGTCTGCTACGCAGGGATACACAGGCTGTTGCTAAGCACGCGCTATTATCTCTCTTTATACTCTCTTATACTGCTTCGTCGTTGTCAACACAGCCTACCATACATCGCCGCGGTTTCGACAAGTCGCGGTTTTGATTGCCAGAACTACTACCCCGGTGCTGGGAGCATTGCGGATGTCCAGGTCTCTAGTATAGTAGTAGGTCATGGCTATCGCATTTCATATGTGCCAACTGCCAAAGTGCATTTTGAATCCAGTTTTTACGCTTACGTTTTGTGTTTTACAGCTGAACCCGACCTGAGTGAGACGTCACAGACATCGAGCACGTCCAGCACGACGTCGACCAGCACGACGTCGACGTCGTCCAGCACGACATCGGCGAAGCCGCCACCACCAACAAGTGCCCGTAAGTATCAGGCTTGCAATGTACTGTTGCGAGGATACAGACAAAGTACGCAACTGCTCAGGAGGAGGACCAGAGCTCGCGAGATTTCGATTTGTCCTGCACTGTAAACTGAAAAACACCCTTATGGGTGTAAATGGCTTGTCCCATAACCCACACCACTTTTTACACCGTATGGTTTGGAACGCCCTTTTTAGAGGGTGTATTCTGTGTAAAACACCCTTTGAAAGGGTGCTTTTCCTTGAAAATGACTTCTTTTGCACCCTTTTAGGATGGTGTAAGATTGTTAAACACCCTCCTAAAAGGGTGTATAAAGGGTGCAAAAGACGGCATTTTGGAGGAAAAGCACCATTTCAAAGGGTGTTTTACACAGAATACACCCTCTAAAAAGGGCGTTCCAGACCATGCGGTGTAAAAAGTGGTGTGAGTTATGGGACAAGCCATTTACACCCATAAGGGTGTTTTTCAGTTTACAGTGTGCACGCGCGCTTCGGTGCTAGTGGCCCTGACGATATTGCCGCCACAGTGCTCCCCTCTAGAGAGTGACTGGTGGACGAGTGATATCTCAATAGGGTGGAGAACCAGGCGATGTGACGGGTTATAGACGTTGGAGGAGGCGGATAAGAAGTGGGGAGGGAAACAGCGAGGACAGACATCGAGTGGATGAGTTGGCTATCGATGTAGGCTGTTTTCAGGCGCTCGGTTCCCACGATGTCCTCGTGACCATAATGCAGCACTGGGTCGATGTGGACTGGGTCGTCGAAGGACTTTGTAAGGGCTGGTGTGGGTGGCTTCCGTGTTGCGTCAGTCCGGACTAAGACAACTCCAGGTCCGGGTGTTGGTCGGTCTTGGAATAGTGTGAGGGTCGAGTAGAAGCTGGTCGGAGGGCGTTCATTGTACTGCGAAGACGAGAAACCTAGTCCGAAGTAGCGAAGGGTGGTTTGTTAGCTCGGGAAGACACAAGCTCAGCGGGAAGTCAGGCGGTAGAAAACTCGAAGGGACCAGGCGTGTATGTCGCTGGGTCTTGTCGCTTGTCGTGTATGTCTGCGTCATTAGAATATTAGCGTCGTCACTGGCGGCGGCATGTCGAACGTCGCAACCCCACCCCAACCTGGTACAGTGAATTAGAAGAGTACAGGTCGTTCGGTTTCGGAGTAGGGTTGCCACACTCTTAGAAATGAACTTCACCGCATAGCACGTTCCTAGCCAACCATAATCTCGAATGATACCGTTATCTGCCGTGATTTGTTGAAAACGGGAGGCGTACGCCCTTTTTGTGACAAGTGTCACAAAAAAGGCGTACGCCTCCCGTTTTCAGCAAATATACGATATCATTCGAGTTGATGGTTGGCTAGGACCGTGCTATGCGGCGAAGTTCATTTTTAAGAGTGCACTTTATCCGTCGGCCGTGGGGTGTTAGCGCAACGCAGTGGGCTGGCGGATATAGACCTATGAATCGATACAATGTATGGTATTTTTTTAACCGGACGTTGCTTCAGTTATCTCACGCGACAAATGACCGGGCGTCAGGCAGAAAACGAGTAGAAGTCTGTGACAGCCGGGTCCCGCTGAAAGGCGAGATAAGGGGGAAGGCCCCTAATTGGACGACTGGAATGCATAACGTTGCATTGCTAGTGGTCCTATCACTTTGATTGGCATTGTACCCTATGCCGTGCGAGCTCCCTCAAAGTAGGCGTTCTATGGGGAGCTGTTACTGCCACAGAGACCCCCATGTTTTGCCCTGCGCTGGATTGGACGAAGTGGGTTGTGAACGACCGTACACTATTAAAAATGAATTTCACCGCATAGCACGCTCCTAGCCAACCACCATCTCGAATGATATCGTTATCTGTTCTGATTTGTTGAAAACGGGAGGCGTACGCTTTTCTGTGACAATTATGAACAGCATAAGTGTCACAAAAAAGGCGTACGCCTGCCGTTTTCAACAAATCAGGGCACATAACGATATCATTCGAGATGGTGGTTGGCCGGGAGCATGCTATGCGGTGAAGTTCATTTTTAAGATTGTACGAAAGCGCGAGTCGTCAGGATTGTACCTTCACCCAGAACCCCCCACGTAAACCTTGAATTCCGGACTGTTGAAATCCGAGCAACCGCACTCCAGAGAGGTCGACCGAGCATTTGGCAGAATGAGGCCAGGGGGCGCTGTAAGTGGGGGGCGCTGCTGACATGGGAGGGCGGGATAACGTTCGTTTCCCCGTTGCACCATTAGCTTTTTTCTTCCTTCTACAAATTTTGTCATCTCCATATTTGTTTGCTATTTCTGCTGTGCGCTCGTGTTTTGAAAGCAACCTCGGTGATAAACTGCTAGGAACGCGGTTGTGGGCAGATCGCCTTCAACTCTCGGATGAAACCCAGATCAGTAACCCAAGAAAACCAAGATAGATCGGTATAGGGATCGCCATACCGCGATTTAATTACTGCTAATCGGCATGTGTTTCAAATTGATATTCGTTTATGCGGAAATAAAACCATCACCATTTAGTACGAAGTAGACCTGACGAGGGAAGTGAATTCTATTTCGTTCGGACAGAGGCCGAGTCACGTGATGAGGAGTACTAAGTGAGCCGTAGTGGTACTTTTATTCGGCATTTTCCTATCATGTACTACCAAACTGGTTCACGACAGAAAAATAGGAAAATACGGAAAGGCAATTTGTCTCGAACGAGCATTCTTTTAGGAGCCGAGCCATTGTGAACAAGCTTCAAGTGTTTGCGGGTTATTATCAGAACTAGGGATGGGCTAACCGAATCCGCGAATCCTTCACAGGGATTCGAGATTCGGGAATCCGTATCCCGGTGCCCAGAACGCTGAATCGAATCCACCAGCCGGTACGTTGCTCTTGGCTCTCATTTAAGTCACATATAACATGGTAAACAACACATGTAAACAATAACAACAACACGTTAAATTCCATTTAGGAAGAAATATACGGGTATGTTTGCTCTTGAAAGTGAACTATTATTTAATTTGTTTCTCGTTAAACAAAGATATCAAATTCTGCTTCAAAGCACTAGAAGTGTTTTTCCCTTGGCTTTCTAACTACTTTTTTTCAAGGAGCCGAAAGATCCGAGATTCGTAAGATTCATAGATTCGCAGAACCTTCATTGGGTTCGGATACGGATTGGATTGAATCCACCCCATCTCTAATCAGAACCAATACATTCAGGTTGTTCTAGGTGTCTCCCGGTGCCACTAGACACACAACACAGCTAATTGCTTGCATTACATGTAAATGGGAATTATGCATCTGATTCAGTTCATATTCACGAGTAAGTAGTTAACTGGCAGGGGTTCATCGCGCTTGCAAGAAAGCCCTCCAGTCATACCAAACATGACCTACCGAATAGTGTGATGCAAACTAAATTGGTGCAATGTGGCATTCTGTACTGTATTGAAAGGGACAGTCTCGTTCAGCCGGGCTAATGCGCACGAGGACTATCAACGAACTCGTATTCACGGAATTTCTCTAAACGTTGCGTAATATCAGACGACGAAACCTTCACTCTCAAGCAACGTCACGCATGACATTGGTCTCCGGGTAAGTCGCTCATTGGCTGAGCGAAGAATAAAATGGCTGTTTGCAGTTACCGCAGCTGTCATGGCAGTTGCAGCTCGCAGAAGTATTGTGGGTTGTCATCCTCATGAGCTCCCATTTGCTCGCGAAGTGGGGACAGCTCAGATGTAACAAGAGCTGCAACCACAGACATCAGACAGATCTCCACAACGAGCCGTTGATGCTGACCGTGCACTAACTGTGGGGTTGACTGAAAATGCGGCGCGTAATCGGCTACGCGTCTCTTTCACACGTTTTCTTTCCGCGAGCACATAATGCGGATTTTTAATAAACACGCGCTCCTTCTCCACGTACGTCGACGTAGTTTTTGGTTGGTCTCGGCTGCATGCGGCCGTCAATTACGACGACTTGTGGGTGGGGTTGGCCTACAGCTACCACCAATTAGGCTGCGAGTTCACACGTCCCCGCAGTCATTTTTGAAAGTCGTCCACTCATCCAATCACCCGCAGGGTGATGAAGCCATTTTGTTATTGTTGCGGTATGCTGTGCAATCTTTATCAGTATGTGTATTTTCAACTCTACGAGAGACATTTTAAACGGTTTGAACCAGTTTTCGTGTGCTGTGCCCATCAGTGTACCACATGTGAGAGGTAATGTCAGGTTCCGCCGATGGCTTGCTCCTCCTTCCTTCCTCTCGCTCCGTAGCGTTTACACTTCATAGCTACAAGGAACAATGCAGCTCATTCTTTACTGTACGAAAAAAAGTGCTGGGAAAATGCGTACAACATACAAAAGGCTTCTGGCCGTACTGCTTGCGGATGTCACGATTACAATTTCCGTCGCCTTCACACTGGGACGCTGAATGAAGCAGCAAAGGCATCACTGCAAAGAGTAGCTAGCTGTAGGGTAGCACATCTTTTTTGTTTGTTCGTTTGTTTGTTTGCTTACCCCTCGGGTCGGGTACGGGATGTCGTGAACTTTTTGGAGGTGAGGACGCAGGAACTCAGCACTTTTTGGTTTATCAATTCTACGAGGCGCACCATACTCGTCAATGAAATCCTCCAGAAACCTGATGACATATTGCTCGGCTAGGCACTGCTTACTTCCACCCTCGGGTAGGCATGTAACCGGTTAAACTTCGTGATGTTGTCGACAAGAACAAACAGCACATTGCTCTTCAATGAAATTCTCACAAATGGACCTAAGTGGTCCATATGGAAGATCACTATCGGCTTCTGCCGTGCCAGAATACAATTGAGAAGTCCTTGAGCTTTGCCGCATGGAGCCTTAAGGAAGAGACATTCCAGCTATTGCCGCGTATGTTACCTGACGGACGAAACCATTTTAGAGAACCAGAATTCCTGTCGGATACGCGCGACAGTCTTGCCCGTAGCAAAATGCCCCCAATGCAGCGATTCTTTACCACAATGAACTTTCGGATTCTTTTTTTTTCATTCCATCCTCGCGTTGCCATCCTCGTGCTGATAGTGGAGAATGTAATTGTTTAAGCTTGAAGGCTCTCACATCCTACCGTTCAATCGATGGTCGTTAGTCTTTTGCAGTATTTATTCTCATCTTGCACTAAAATGCAAAAATAACTTGCTCTCAAATGAAATTCATGTTTCAGTTAGTATAATATAAGCAAAATTGCAGAGGTACCGTTTAGGAGAAAAACGCAGTGAAGATTGGCAATCTTAGGCGGCAACGAATGAGATCCACAGAGGAAGCAACGATTGGCGGCATCCAATGAGACAGCAATGAGGCCGCAGGACAAGCGCATGCTTATCTGTGGCCGTGAGGATTTGGAACGGGTCCGATAGTAGCGTTCCGTATGGGCGCGGCATGATGCGCACAGCTCGATGATGCCTGTGCATAGCAAGCACAATCCACATTCCGCGCAGGGTTACGCCGTTGACCGGGAGCGCGAATAAAGACCAAAAACGTGACCTCAATTCTGTGCACCAGTGATACGAAGAAGGGACCCTCGATCTTCGTGAAGGAATACGGCTTTCGGAAACAGCGGTGTTCCTCGTCAGCGCTGTTTCGGCATCTACCGACGTCGTGATTGTCAGCATAATTGTCGTCTATTGAAATCTGCCTGAGCCTTCAGAAACTTGTGGAGAGGCGCGCCAATCGTAGCGTAGTGCTGCACAAATATCCTAAAAAGGTTGTCAATACGAGGAACCTCCACAGCTTAGTCACGTGCGTAGGCAGTGGTGGTTCCCTAAGTGCTGCCTGCTTTCGCTTTCCCGGCCCTTTATTTGTGAGTACAAAACCTAGACACTCCACCTCAGTTTTCGGAAACTTGCGACGGTCGTGCATCCAATCTCTACTTGGATTGGTGATGGCTGCTTGTTGTGAACTGACTGACTCACCAAGATCCTGAATGTCGATCAAGTTTACGCGGTTTATGGTGATGTCGCAAGTCTTAGCATTCATGATACGAAGGCTTGTCACAGGTAATCCACCTCATCTTCTCCGGGTAAAAGAAGGTTATTTTGTTCCGAAAAATCTGAAAGAAGTAGACCCATTGGACAGCCCATTGGATTGCCCTCGAGCTTCGCCGTCTCGTTGGTGGACAGCCACCCGCAGTGTTTTGACTGAGGGAAATCTCGCTCATTCAACAACACGGTTGTGCCTTTATTCCGCTGTACCATGACGTGTGGTGAATCCATGACGTTCGTTCCCACGATGACCTCAGCGCCAGAGAAAGCGTCGCCTGGAACCACATGCATGTGCAGCCCTCTGATGGTGTTCAAAATAAGCCTCAATCTTTCCGAGTGTTACGCAAGTTCCTCCCGCAAGTTTCTTTCCGGTGGAGCCTGCCACTTTACCCACCTGCGTTGCAGATTTTGATTTGATGAGGGCTGATCTGAGCACCAGTGTCCAAGAGAACAGTTGTCGGCTCGCCATTCCAACACATTCACCATCTTTACCGCTTACGACGATTCAGACTTCATGTTGGTTTCCGCTTGTGACTCCTAGGGATGAAGCAAGCATGCGGAAGGCCCATTTAGTACTCCAGATGGACATTTTGAGGCGACATGCATGTTCTTCGGAAGTATTTTCTCTTCGTTCAGGACAAGCCTTTCTCCGATCCTTGCTTTTCACAGCGTGTGCACGTCTTCTTTCGTCGTGAATTTGACATCGCGATTTCGACGTAGTGTTTGTGTGACATTTTGAAGATTTTCAGTGCATAGATGCATGCGTATTTTTGGAGTTTTTAGTGCTTATTTATCCGCACTCGTGGTCGAACTTACTTGGAGGTGTCATCGTCCGTTCGTGGCGACGCCTGAGCTGTTTTTGAAAATTGCGTAGGCTCTCTTCCTTGTCATTCGCGCCATTCTTCACACATTTGTGAAACATGAGTGAAACGTGAGTATCGTTAGATGACACTAGCATGTCGCTGAGACAAAATGGCTTCTCCAATCGCTGGCTCCTCGCTGTGCGTGTAACTTTGCCTGTGGGGACGATCCTCGACGGCGGAGATATACAGTGTAATGCTGTTATGTGTACCAAAAGACGCGCATAGTCGTTGTGGGGTTCAGTGCGCAAACAGTTTCACTCCTGCCTGTGCTCAAGTTTGCCAGTGCAGAAAATAACCAGGAGACTCAAATGCATGTGCGATTAACGTATCCGTGGCGTCATTGCGGCTCATTGCCAACTCCTGGTGAAAGCATGTTGAAGAAAATGTGCACCGCGTAACACTAGTAATGGTATTTGCGGCACTTGCAGCTTGCCACCACACAATTGGCACTACACACACCTTGTAAGTGGAAGTGTACTCCAATTCTCTATGAAGCCCACGAATGAACACTTCCAACAGAACAAACGATTATTGTCCTTAACTTCCGAGTTGATCGAGGCCAATTGACATGCTAGGACAAGCGAACCAAATGTAGAATATACGAGTGTAGAATATATGAGTTGTGAACCGAACCTGAACCATTACTTTTGACGGAACCGAAACCGAACAGAAATTTTCATGGGACTGTTGAACGCGAACCGGAGTAGAAGCGGAACAAAAAATAATAGCGGTAACCGATTTGCAACGAAACTATTCGGAAAGAAGTGTCTGGTCTCCACTCTCCATATCACGGATTTCGTAAATTTTCATCGAGCAGTCAAACGAGTACGTACAGTAAGTTTGCTTTCAGCGTCTTTTTAACACGTTGAAGCGCAGTTGTCCTTGTAAGCGTCGCGGTTTGCGCCTGACGAACGTGCTGCTGAGTCAGCTGTTCAGAAAGGGGCGCGCACGCTTGTCAAATGTCGGGTTCCCAAGCAAACAACGTGGCTGTCCTTTGCCACCAATTGCTGTAGTTTCTGAAGGTGAGTGGCCATCGTCCACCGAATGAAGCAGGAATGGAGTAGGCCAGTTGTGTAGCTCGATAAGACGAATATGTGGTTATGCAGAAATTGAGAAGGAGCATACCCAGAGCGGTGTCTGTATGATTGGTGATGGTTGGGAAAAATGCTTACTGCCTTTACAGCCACATTGTGTTTTGGATTAACTGGTACACTGCTGTTAGGTCGGACACAGCGAGGTTGGTAGACTTATCTTCGACATACTTCAGTACGGTTTAGTACCGTCGTTATGTAAAATGCTGGCTATCTTACTTTGGTCGCACTGTGCGTGTGAGAAATACGATTTTGGGAATAGACAGTAGCTATCTGCATATCCATTTCTTCTTTCTCCCAATGCAGGCACAGTACGCATTCCCTAAAACGAACACGTTGAAGCGGTTCGCGAACCAGTTCGGGGCTGCAAACTGGTTCGATTTTTGGC